>NW_026877422.1:0-21942 GCF_032173495.1 Musca vetustissima | reverse complement strand
CCCAATTTTCGGTATTTTCGGGTTTTTGGGCTCGTTTTATAACTGAATTCGCTGAAAAGTTGTACATTGGGTTCTTATTGGGTACCAAATTACTCCACTAAAAATTAAATATATAAGACCAGTTTTTTCTGGTAGTACCCATATAACGGGTACCCAAAAATTTTTGGTATTTTGGGGGTTCTGATCGGATTTTTCGACCAAATTCGACTGTAATTTAGTACGTCGAGTTTTTATTAGGTAGCACATCTCTCCACTATAAATTATAAATATTGGTCAATTTTTTCTGGTAGCCCCCAGGTTTTGAGGTTCTTGAACCAAATTCTTTTTTCTGGTACAGGGTATTATGTTTTTGTGCATATGTTTGTAACATGCAAAAATAATCGAGATAGACCCATGGCTCCTTTTGAGAATATGCATAGAATCACTTTTTGAGTCGATTTAAGCACGAAATTTGGCACAGCGTAGCAAATTAGGTCTAGAATGGTGTGTGTAAAGTTGCCTGAAAATCGGTTCAGATTTATATAGCGCCCACATATACTTTCGTCAGATTTAATGTAAATGGTGCACCAAAGTCCCTATATATCTTTTAGGTCTAGAATGATGTGTGTTAAGTTTCCTGAAATCGGTTCAGATTTAGATATAGCTTCTATATCTGACCAAATGAACAATTTCCATTATCGGTTGGAGAATGACGTGTTTATGGCTGATTTCATTTTACTGGTCCTTTAAAAATGCGACTTCTGTTAGGATTCATCTGTTGAATATACTCAAAGTGGTGCAAGGGTATCATATAGTGCCCGTCCAACTTTATTTTCCTTACTGGTTTTATTTTATATTTGATCCAAAAATATACATTTTTACAATCTAAAACCAGTAAGGAAATAAAGTCGGACGGGCCGGCCCTACCCTTCACCACTATGGGCATATTAATCAGGACTATTAACATGAAATTGGATGAAATAAAATATGTGATATTTATCTAAATGTGAATCGACTTAGATCAATCGACTTCAAACAAATATCAATAGGTCATCCGTTGGGATATGTCTGTACTTCTAGAAAACGCAACTACGTAATTCTATGCTCAATTTTGTACGTTGTGCAAAATTTGATGTCAATCTGACTAACATGAGGAGTTTGCTGTCTAATTTTCTTAAAATGGCCGAAAATATATATGGAAGTTATATCCAAATATGAACCGATTTCAACGAAACTCGTCACAGGTTAGGTTATCGAAGGATATATCGGGACTTTTTTGAACCATTTTCATGAAATCGGGTGAAACTATATATCCTGGAGCTATATCTAAATCCGGACCGATTATCACGAAACTTGGCAGACATCATTCTATACTGAATTCAGTAACGTTATGCCAAATTTCGTGCAAATCGAAAGATATATAGCGAGTTTGGTGCACCATTTACATGAAATCGGGCGGAACTACATATGGGAGCTATATCTAAATCTGCAACGATTTTCACGCAAACTTGGCACACATCATTCTAGACCTAAATGATTAGGCTGTACCAAATTTCGTGCAAATCGAATGATATATAGGGACTTTGGTGCACCATTTACATGAAATCGGACGAAACTATATATGGGAGCTATATCTAAATCTGGACCGATTTTCTCGAAACTTCAGACATCATTCTAGACTCAATTCAGTACGTTATGCCAAATTTGGTGCAAATGAAAAGATATATAGCGAGTTTGGTGCACCATTTACATGAAATCGGACGAAACTATATATGGGAGCTATATTTAAATCAGTACTCATTTTCTCGAAAATTGGCAGACATCATTGTAGGCTCAATTCAGTAGTTTATGCCAAATTTCATGCAAATTGAAAGATATATAGGGACTTTGGTGCACCATTTACATGAAATCGGACGAAACTATATATGGGAGCTATATCTAAATCTGGACCGATTTTCTCGAAACTTGGCAGAATATCATTCTAGACTCAATTCAGTACGTTATGCCAAATTTCGTGCAAATCGAAAGATATATAGCGAGTTTGGTGCACCATTTACATGAAATCGGGCGGAACTACATATGGGAGCTATATCTAAATCTGGACCGATTTTCACGAAACTTGGCACACATCATTCTAGACCTAAATGATTAGGCTGTACCAAATTTCATGCAAATCGAAAGATATATAGGGATCGTTTACATTGAATCGGTTAAATATATATATGGGAGCTATATCTAAATCTGAACCGATTTTTCCCAATTTCAATAGGGTTCGTCCTTGGGCCAAATAAGTGACCTGTGCCAAATTTCATTCAAATCGGATCATAAATGCGACCTGTACTTTGTTTACAATTTAACATCTACAGACGGACAGACGGACGGACGGACATGCATAAATCGACTCAGAAAGTGATTCTATGCATATTCTCAAAAGGAACCATGTGTCTATCTCGTTTCCTTTTGCCTGTTACAAACATATGCACAAAGACATAATACCCTGTACCACAGAGTGGTGAAGGGTATAAAAACCAGTAAGGAAAGTAGTAAAGTCGGACGGGGCCGACTATATGATACCCTTCACCACTATGGGTATATTAAACGAATGCATCCTAACAGAAGGGGTATATTGTACTAATTTCAGCACCTTTTGTTCCTAATGGCCATATTTTGCGTCCTACTTAAAATCGGATGAACATATATATGAGAGCTATATCTAAACCGGAACCGATATTCATGAAATTTTACACACATCATTCTAGACTCAATTCATTAAGCTATGCCAAATTTCATGAAAATCGAAGGATATATAGGGACTTTGGTGAACCATTTACATTAAATCGGTCTAAAATATATATTGGATCTATATCCAAATCTGAACCGAGAACTTTTACATACATCATATATAAGGCAGCTACATCTAAATCTAAACCGATTTTCAAGAAATTTTACACACATCATTCTAGGCTCAATCCAGTTCGCTATACCAAATTTCGTGCAAATCGAAGACATGTAGGGACTTTGGCATATTATTTACCTAAAATCGGGCGAAACTATATATGGGAGCTATATCTAAATCTGAACCGATTTCTACGAATCTTAGCACACGTCATTCTAGACTTAATTTAGTACGCTATGCCAAAATTCGTGCATATCGACTGATTTTTAGGGATTTTGGTACACCATTTACCTAAAATCGGGCGACACTATATATGGGAGCTATATCTAGATCTGAACCGATTTTCAAGAAATTTTACACACATCATTCTCCGTGCAAATTGATAGACATATAGCGAATTTGGTACACTACTTACATTAAATCGGGCGAAACTATATATGGGAGCTATATCTAAATCTGAACCAATTTTCTCAAATTTCAATAGGGTTTGTCCTTGGGCCAAATAAGTGAACTGTGCCAAATTTCATCCAAATCGGATCCTAAATGCGACCTGTACTTTGTTAACAAAAATACATGGAACGGACAGACGGACACGCGTTAATCGACTCAGAAAGTGATTCTATGCATATTCTCAAAAGGAACCATGGGTCTATCTCGATTCCTTTTGCCTGTTACAAACATAATACCCTGTACCACAGTGTGGTGAAGGGTATACATATATATTTACTAGCCGAGTATTAAATATAAGCTCTAAAACATTTTGTTGCCTGTGGAATTTTGGAAGGTCTTTAGGAGGATGTATTTTTTTTGATACGTCTATCAGAGCTTCTGTTTTAAAATAATATTTTGAATGCATACCACTATTATGCATGTCCGTCTGTCCATGTTAAATAGTAAAATTTGGCTCAACCCATTTTTTTGGTCCAAGGACGAACCCTATAAAAATTGGTGAAATCGGTTCATATTTAGATATAGTTCCTTATATAACATTTGCACAACATACCCAATTGGTTCATATATCTTTAATTGGTTCATATATCTATGTAGATCATATATTTAATAACGTCCGATTTCAGGTCAATGATTCTTTGTATATTCTATCGAGAGGATCTATAAAATGTTTATGAATATTTTTCGGAAGGTCTATTTGATTAAAATTTAAAACTCTTTATTTGCCATCTTTACATTCATACATAATTTATTTCTTTATATCCCATAATATTTGCAAACAATTTTAAAATCCTTACATTATTCAATGTTTGCAAAGTCATTATGGCGGATTAACTATTTTAACCTTAATTAACCATTCACAATGACCTTCACTGACCAAGTGAGTAGAAAGGTCGTCTATGAAATAGTATTATAACAGCCATCAGTTGGGGTGTGGGTCAGTGAAAATGTGTGTGCATTTCATTTTAAATGATATTTAAATGTCAGCAAATCTTAACACACACCCACCAAGAAATAGGAATACTCCTATTTCATACGCCATCATTTATCCAGTAAATCAGAATATGAAATGAACAAGTGAGCAGCATGTTACCACCAGCTGCACGAAGATTTTTTTTAAAAATTCATTAAAGGAATAAATTATTTACAAATTACTAAGTAAATACGCAAAGTGTAAAAACACAAACACACTCACAAAACTAAAACAGCATTCAAATACGACTTAAAACAGTTTTGAAAACACACATTTTCCTTTGCATACAATTTGAATGAATTTTAGTTGGAGGATGGTGGTGGTGGCCAACAGCCAGCATTGCTGCCGAACATTTTGGTCCGCAAAAAAGCACAACGAGAGGAAAAAAGTTTATTTTTTAAATGGCGAGATTTTTTTCTGCCATTATAAGCATGGAAATGGCAAATTTTAACTAAATTCAGCTATTTCCCGCTGTGAAGAATTCTAAGAAAGGTCCATATTTGAAGACCATTCTTGAAATATTTGTTGTATACCCTTAATAATGAAAAAAAAAAAATCTGTAAAGGTCGGCTAAAAAGAATGAACTGAAAAAAACAGTGTGTGAGTGTGTAGGTGCCTTGTGGTCAAAAAATGCAAAGTATTCTTGTGTATCCTTTGGGATTTTTTTTTTTTTTTTGAGGTTCTCATAGAATGGGACTGACACAATGGTCGGTTATGGTTAGTATTTCAATTAATTTTTTGTTGATGTACCAGTGGGAATGCAGCGGAGAAAATACCAATTTACATATTTAAAATATTAAATTTTATTATGAAAATATCGATTATCCTTATCAATATATTTTACAAAGACAATAATATTTTTTCAAGGACTATCAAAATACAAGGATTTTTAAAGAATATTTTTTCAAAGAGCTATCAGAAGCGTGGATTTTTTAAAGAATATTTTTTCCAGAGCTATCAGAAGCGTGGATTTTTTAAAGAACATTTTTTCCAGAGCGTGGATTTTTTAAAGAATATTTTTTCCAGAGCTATCAGAAGCGTGGATTTTTTAAAGAATATTTTTTCCAGAGCTATCAGAAGTGTGGATTTTTTAAAGAATATTTTTTCCAGAGCTATCAGAAGTGTGGATTTTTTAAAGAATATTTTTTCCAGAGCTATCAGAAGTGTGGATTTTTTAAAGAATATTTTTTCCAGAGCTATCAGAAGTGTGCCCACTTTCGGAAAACCCAACCTACTATAAAAAAAGCAAAAAAAAAAAAAATCAAACCCCCTGACGTTGACGACCCCCGCAAACGTATAATGGACCTCGATCTGCGAATCTGCACTTGGAATGTGCGCACGTTGTACAGAACAGGCGCAGTGTTCGCATTGGCGGATGTATTCAAGCAGTACAAAGCCGATATTATTGCCTTACAGGAAATGCGATGGAAAGGGACTGACGTAAGTAAATCAGACGATTACGTCCTGTATTATAGCTGCCACGAAACGAGACATGAATTTGGCTGCGGATTTATGGTTAACAGGAGAATAAAAGACCTCGTCTCCAGATTCACTCCAGTAGATGATCGAATTGATATACTCCGTATTAAAGCGAAGTTCTTCTACGTCAGTCTCATTTGCGCCCATGCTCCGACCGAAGATAAAGGTGAACAGACCAAAGACATATTTTACGAGCGCCTAGAAACAGCATATGATAGTTTCCCTGGCCATGACATTAAAATTCTGCTAGGAGATTTTAATGCACAAATCGGAAGGGGAAATACCTTTTGCCTCACCGTCGGAAAATTCAGCCTCCATGAAGACACATCCGACAACGGCATGAGGTTGATTGACTACGCGGCAGCAAAAACATGGTAGTTAGCAGCACCAGATTCAAGCATCTCGATATACACAAGGTCACTTGGATTTTTCCCGATCGAACAACGAGAAATCAAATTGATCATGTTGTGATAGACGGAAGACATTCATCCAGTGTTTTAGACGTCCGATCGATCGGAGGAGCGAATATCGATTCGGACCATTACCTTATGGTAGCCAATTTACGCACCCGTCTTAATGTAGCAGCAAAGGTGCGATCTCATGTAACATGGAAATTTGACGCCAAATAGCTGCAAACACAACAGATAGAATAAGCCTATTCCGCTCAACTTACCCAACTGCTTGACGAAAACACCCCTTGTCCCGATAATAATATAGAAGCAGAGTGACAAAAAATTGCCCACTCCCTACAAACTACAGCAAAAGCAACACTTGGGTACCAAAGACCACCATCAATAAATCCGTGGTACGATCAGGATTGACGTAATGCTACTGATATGAAAAACGCAGCGTATCGGGCAACCCTGCGGAGAATTTTGAAAAACTTCTGGTATCAAATAGTGGCTATGAAGAAAATACCCCAGAACCAATAAGAAATGATGGTATAGAGTGTATAGAACTATCGGGTATAGAGTGTATAGAACTATCGGGAGAAAAGGAGAGCTGACACATCCTCCTGTAGAGATAAATAAGGAAACCTGGTGACAGATACGGACAGCGTGCTGAGGGTCTGGAAGGAGCATTTTGAAACACTTCTGGTATCAAATATTTGCGTTGAAGAAGATACCCCAGAACCAATAAGAGATGATGGTATAGAGTGTATACCACCTAGCCAAGGTGAAGTCAGAATAGCAATCAATCAGCTGAAGTATAATAAAGCAGCATGTGCCGATGGGTTACCAGCTGAACTATTCAAAACTGGTGGCCAGATACTGATCAGGAGCATGAACCAGCTGATTAGTACAATTTGGCTAGAGGGATGAATGCCCAATGATTGGAACCTCAGCATCCTGTGTCCCGTGTACAAAAAAGGAGACAAGACGATACGTGCCAACTATAGAGGAATAAGTCTCCTTCCCATCACATATAAAAACCTATCCAGTGTGCTGTGTGAACGATTGAAGCCAATGACATCATTGGACCATACCAATGCGGCTTCAGACCTGGCAAATCTACCATTGACCAGACTCTGTGCCAAATCCTGGAAAAAGACCCACGAAAAACACATCGACACATTCCACCTATTCGTCGACTATAAAGCCGCATTCGACAGCCCTATCCGTTCAGAGGTGTATAAAACCATATCGGCGTTTGACATTCCTGCAAAATTAATACGGCTATGCAGGATAACTTTAACAGGCACAATATCAGCAGTTAAGGTCGGAAAGGATCTCTCGGAGCCCTTTAATACCGAAAGAGGATTCAGACAAGGTGATAGATTGTCGTGTAACATCCTGCTGGAAAAGGTCATACGAGAGGCAAGAGTGAACAGAAATGACACTCTGTACACCAAACAACACATGTTACTCGCCTACGCCGATGACATCGACATAATGGGTCGAACATTGAGAGCGGTAACAGCCACCTTTGAACAAATTGAGAAGGAGTCTACCAAAGTGGATCTGGCAGTAAACGGCGAGAAGACCAACGCGCAAGACGTCCAGTAGACTCGGACCAACTGTGGAACTTGAGTGCTACAGCTTCATGTTCTGAAATTCGGAGAAGAATAGTGATGGCCAACCGATGCTACTATGGTCTGAGCAAACAACTCAAAAGCAAGGCCACCTCCCGCCAGACCAACCTCACACTCTACAAGACTCGGATACTACCCGTGCTGTTATATGGATCTGAAGCATGTGTACTTACGCAAGCATATGAGCAGCTCTTGGAGTGTTTGAGAGAAAATTTCTCCGAAAGTTATATGGGTCGATCTGCGTTGACGGTGAATATCGCCGTCGTATGAACCATGAGTTGTACCAGCTATTCTCGGACATCGACATTGTTAGACGTATTGAGCTGCAGCGACTACGTTGGCTAGGTCATGTTGTGAGAATGGATGAAGATGCTCCAGCCCAGAAGGCATATAAAAGCGAACCAGCTGATGGTTCACGCAGAAGGGGAAGGCCACGAATACGATGTAAAGATCAAGTCGAAGACAACATTGATGAAAATGGTCCTTCAACTTGGAAAAATTGCGCAAAAGACCAACGCGCCTGGAAATCTTTTCTAAGCTCGGCTTATGAAACGAAAGTTCTGTCACAAGCCAGCTAAGTAAATAGGTACAAATAAGAAGGCGTGGATAAAGAATATTTTTTCAAGGACCATAACAAGGCGTGTATTAAAAAAAATATTTTTTATGGGCCATCAATATTTTACAAAGTTGAAGGCGTGCAAATAAGAAGGCGTGGATAAAGAATATTTTTTCAAGGACCATAACAAGGCGTGTATTAAAAAAAAATATTTTTTATGGGCCATCAATAAAGACTTGAATTTTTTTTTGAATTCTATTATTGTTATTGCTCCCACTGTGCCTAATTATTTAAGATTTGTGTATTTTGCCAAGTTGACTTTGGTTTTTAAATGGTATTTACTTTGAGTTAATGAATTTGCAACAAAACAATGAATTTGCAGAAAACGCAAATAAATTATTTCCCAAAGAAGAAAAGAAAATAGAAACAAACAAAGGAAACTGTTGTAGAAAAGAATCCTTGCAAAAGGAAATCATTGTTAGCAAAGCAAATTAACCCGCCCCTTAATAACGCTGCAGCGCACAAATGTCGGCACGCAGCTAAGACCATTTCCTTTGACAATATCCTTTAAAAATGAAGATTAATATGTGTTTGGGTAAAGACTTATATTTGTGTGTGTGTGCGTGTGATTGTGTTCCGAACATAATTAACAAATTCGAAAACAAGAAACGAAGTCAATACCAATACCTCTATTTTAATGGTGGCATATTGAAAGCATTTTATTGTTTTCCTTTAAGCCATTAATCGTTACCAATTTGTGTGTGTGTGTTGCCAGGTCCAGTTTCCCCTTCTCAAACCATGGACTTAACTTTTGTATATTATTAACATTTAAACATGTTCGCAAATGGAAATGGATAATTTCAATATATTAATAGCTGCTGCCCAGACCTCTTCCTTCCATTTCACAAATCTTTCATGTCAAACCAACTGACAAACTGAATGAGGCACAAAGCCTAAGTCAAAAAGTCACTCACTGATGATGTGATGTGGAACGAATAGCCAACACGAGCACCCGGTTCTAGTTAACATTTATGGACAAAACTTTGTTCGAAGTTTTTCAAAAAGTAATAATACCAACAAAAACCAGAATCGTGCTTATGGATTTGCAAAAAAAATATTTCACTCATTAGGGAAATTTAGCTATGCCCCAAAGAACAATGCAGGACCACAGCAAAAAATGGATACACAACGAAAAAGTTACAGTTTACTTTGTCCTAATTGACTTGAGAATTTGCTGAATGCTTGAATAAATCCGAATACCAAAATAACTTAAATAAGAAATTTTTGCAAATTTTTATACATAATTATTTATTTTTGGTCGAACGTTTTTGGGGGAGGACATTCTTGGTGAATTGGTGAACCTGGGGGGATGAAATATTTTAGGACTTTTAAAGAATATTTTTTCAAGGGTCATAACAGGCTTGAATTTTTTAAAAATATTTTTTCGAGAGTCTATACAAGGCGTGGGTTTTTTTATACCATATTTTTTAAGGGTCTATACAAGGGGTGGACTTTGTATATCCTTCACCACACTGTGGTACAGGGTATTATGTCTTTGTGCATATGTTTGTAACAGGCAAAAGGACACGAGATAGACACATGGTTCCTTTTGAGAATATGCATAGAATCACTTTCTGAGTCGATTTATGCATGTCCGTCCGTCTGTCTGTGCGTCTGTAGATGTTAAATTATAAACAATGTACAGGTCGCATTTATTATCCGATTTGAATGAAATTTGGCACTGCTTACTTATATGGCACAAGGATGAACCCTATTGAAGTTGAAAAATCGGTTCAGATTTAGATATAGCTCCCATATATATTTTCGTCCGATTTAAGGTAAATGGGGAACCAAAGTCCCTATATTTTTTTCGATTTGGACGAAATTTGACACAGCGTAATGAATTAGGTCTAAAATGATGTGTGTTAAGTTTCCTAAAAATCGGTTCAGATTTGGATAGAGCTCCTATATATATTTTCGTCCGATTTAATGTAAATGGTGTACCAAAGTCCTTATATATCTTTCGATTTGTACGATATTTGGTATAGTGTACTGATTTAGGTCTAGAATGATGTGTGTTCAGTTTCGTGAAAATCGGTTCAGATTTGGATAGGGCTCCTATATATATGTTCTCCCGATTTTAAGTACATAATGCATATAACTTACCAGTGACAAGTTTCAATGAAATCGGTTTAGATTTCGGAACCATTTTTATGTTAATGGTCCTTCAAAAATTCGACGTCTGTTAGGATTTATCTGTTGAATATACCCAAAGTGGTGAAGGGTATCATATAGTCGGCCCCGTCCGAATTTACTACTTTCCTTACTGGTTAAAGACTATTTTTCAAGGGCGTGGACTTTTTGAAGAATATTTTTTCAAGGGTCATAACAGGCGTGGACTTTTTAAAGAATATTTTTTCAAGGGTCTCAACAGGCGTGGACTTTTTAAAGAATATTTTTTCAAGGGTCATAACAGGCGTGGACTTTTTAAAGAATATTTTTTCAAGGGTCTCAACAGGCGTGGATTTTTTAAAGAATTTTTTTTCAAGGGTCATAACAGGCGTGGACTTTTTAAAGAATTTTTTTCGAGGGTCATAACAGGCGTGGACTTTTTAAAGAATTTTTTTCGAGGGTCATAACAGGCGTGGACTTTTTAAAGAATTTTTTTCGAGGGTCATAACAGGCGTGGACTTTTTAAATAATATTTTTTTAAAGGGTCATTACAGGCGTGGACTTTTTAAAGAATATTTATTCAAGGACCAATGGTAATGGTCGTGGTCTTTTTAAAGAATATTATTTCTAAAGAACCAAGGCGTGGTCTTTTTAAAGAATATTTTTTCTAAAGGACCAAGCGTGGTCTTTTTAAAGAATATTTTTTCAAGGGGCATACCAGGCGTGGTCTTTTTAAAGAATATTTTTAATTTCCATTTTTCTTTGTGTTTCTATGACATGTGTCATACTTACGTTGCATATGACCTTTTGACTTTAATCCAGCCCAAAAAAATGAACGTATTCCATTTTATAGAATGTAGAAACATTAAGACTAAAAGCAAAGTTTTCCAATTCCTTTAAAGCTGTAAAAACTTTCCAAAGTGCACCATAGAGCAGGCAAATCTTTTGAACACTTTTTTAAATCCTCTTTTCCATGAAATCAATTTAAATAAATGCTATTACATCTGCAGTGTCATATAGAATAGTAGCAGCCATAAAAATATCCATTAGAATATTGCCACAATGGCAATTGTCAATGAACTTGCATTTTGTAGAATTTGCAACAACAACGAAAAAAAAACTACACCAAGGATTTCTATTAAATCAAAGCAATCTAGTTGGGCGGATTTTCTCGTCCACTCCCAACCATAAAACCACAATCTTGAAATGACAGTAGCATAAAATGGCATTAGTTACCATGAGATTACATGGCTCAGAAGTTAGTGTTCTTAACATATAAACGTGCTGAGAAAACGATGTACATAGTGGTTTAATTGAAATTATGAATATATGATTTTTACTACCTTACCAAAAATCCGCACCACAATTTAGGGACACCACATAACTACTGTATTATCTCTCCACATTAACATTAATCATAATTTCCGCAAAGGAAATAATGTTGCAAGGAAGTGTTGAGGAAATTATGTGAAATTTCCTAGATTGCTTTACACCAACCCACAAAAAAAACCAACAACAACAGCAAAATCTATAAAAATTCTACTCAACAACGACTTAATTAACGAATGTAATAAAGTGCGGTAAACATAAGTTGTATGGTTTTCATAAAGCGTTGATGTAACAAAAAAAAAAACAGCAAAACAAAAACATGGGGGAAAAATAATTATGGGGTGGTGAAAAACAAAACGGAAAAACTTAATTGTGTTATTACTTGTTCAACGAAATGTTGCCAAAATATAAAGAAACAGCAAATTTGGGTTTAATTTAATATTCCTTAATCTTGACAGATAGTCCTTGAAAAAATATTCTTTAAGAAATCCACTCCTTGTGTTGTTGCTTGAAGAAAGTAGTCTTTAAAAAATCCACGCTTCAGATAGTCCTTGAAAACATATTCTTTAAAAATCCACGCTTCAGATATGCCTTGAAAAAAATATTTTAAAAATCCACGCTTCAGATAGTCCTTGAAAACATATTCTTAAAAAAATCCACGCCACAGATAGTCCTTGAAAACATATTCTTTAAAAAATCCACGCCTCAGATAGTCCTTGAAAAATGATTCTTTAAAAAATCCACGCCTCAGATAGTCCTTGAAAAATGATTGTTTAAAAAATCCACGCCTCAGATAGTCCTTGAAAAATGATTCTTTAAAAAATCCACGCCTCAGATAGTCCTTGAAAACATATTCTTTAAAAAATCCACGCCTCAGATAGTCCTTGAAAACATATTCTTTAAAAAATCCACGCCTCAGATAGTCCTTGAAAAATTTGTTTTAAAAAATCCACGCCTCAGATAGTCCTTGAAAAATATTCTTTAAAAAATCCACGCCTCAGATAGTCCTTGAAAAATGATTCTTTAAAAAATCCACGCCTCAGATAGTCCCTGAAAAATATTCTTTAAAAATCCACGCCTCAGATAGTCCTTGAAAAAATATTCTTTAAAAAATCCACGCCTCAGATAGTCCTTGAAAAAATATTCTTTAAAAAATCCACGCCTCAGATAGTCCTTGAAAAAATAATATTTAATAAATCCACGCCTCAGATAGTCTTTGAAAAAATTTTATTTTTAAAAAATCCACGCCTCAGATAGTCCTTGAAAAAATATTCTTTAAAAAATCCACGCCTCAGATAGTCCTTGAAAAAATATTCTTTAAAAAATCCACGCCTCAGATGATCGTTGAAAAAAATATTATTTTAAAAATCCACGCCTAAGATAGTCCTTGAGAGAAATATTCCTTAAAAATCCACGCCTAAGATAGTCCTTGAGAGAAATATTCTTTAAAAAATCCACGCCTCAGAAAGTCCTTAAAATAATCCACGCCTCAGATAGTCCTTAAAAAAATAATCTTTAAAAAATCCACGCCTCAGATAGTCCTTGAAAAAATAATCTTTAATAAATCCACGCCTCAGATAGTCCTTGAAAAAATATTCTTTAAAAAATCCACGCCTCAGATAGTCCTTGAAAAAATATTCTTTAAAAAATCCACGCCTCAGATAGTCCTTGAAAAAATAATCTTTAAAAAATCCACGCCTCAGATAGTCCTTGAGAGAAATATTCCTTAAAAATCCACGCCTAAGATAGTCCTTGAGAGAAATATTCCTTAAAAATCCACGCTTAAGATAGTCCTTGAGAGAAATATTCTTTAAAAAATCCACGACTAAGATAGTCCCTGAGAGAAATATTCTTTAAAAAATCCACGCCTAAGATAGTCCTTGAGAGAAATATTCTTTAAAAAATCCACGCCTAAGATAGTCCTTGAGAGAAATATCCTTTAAAAAATCCACGCTTCAGATAGTCCTTGAAAACATATTCTTTAAAAAATCCACGCCTCAGATAGTCCTTGAAAACATATTCTTTAAAAAATCCACGCCTCAGATAGTCCTTGAAAACATATTCTTTAAAAAATCCACACCTCAGATAGTCCTTGAAAAAATATTCTTTAAAAAATCCACGCCTCAGATAGTCCTTGAAAACATATTCTTTAAAAAATCCACGCCTCAGATAGTCCTTGGAAAAATATTCTTAAAAAAATCCTCACCTCAGATAGTCCTCGAAAACATATTCTTTAAAAAATCCACGCCTCAGATAGTCCTTGGAAAAATATTCTTAAAAAAATCCTCACCTCAGATAGTCCCTGGAAAATATGCTTTAAAAAATCCACGCCTCAGATAGTCCCCAAAAGAAAATTATTTGAAAAATCCACGTCTCAGATAGTCCTTGAGAAAAATATTCTTTAAAAAATCCACGCCTCAGATAGTCCTTGAAAACATATTCTTTAAAAAATCCACGCCTCAGATAGTCCTTGGAAAAATATTCTTAAAAAAATCCTCACCTCAGATAGTCCTTGAAAACATATTCTTTAAAAAATCCACGCCTCAGATAGTCCTTGGAAAAATATTCTTAAAAAAATCCTCACCTCAGATAGTCCCTGGAAAATATGCTTTAAAAAATCCACGCCTCAGATAGTCCTTGAGAGAAATATTCTTTAAAAAATCCACGCCTCAGATAGTCCTTGAGAGAAATATTCTTTAAAAAATCCACGCCTCAGATAGTCCTTGAGAGAAATATTCTTTAAAAAATCCACGCCTAAGATAGTCCTTGAAAAAATAATCTTTAAAAAATCCACGTCTCAGATAGTCCTTAAGAGAAATATTCTTTAAAAAATCCACGCCTCAGATAGTCCTTGAGAGAAATATTCTTTTAAAAAGCTACGCCTCAGATAGTCCTTGAAAACATATTCTATAAAAAATCCACGCTTAAGATAGTCCTTGAAAACATATTCTTTAAAAAATCCACGCTTAAGATAGTCCTTGAAAACATATTCTTTAAAAAATCCACGCCTCAGATAGTCCTTGAAAACATATTCTTTAAAAAATCCACGCCTCAGATAGTCCTTGAAAACATATTCTTTAAAAAATCCACGCCTCAGACATGCCTTGCCACATGCCACAAAAATATATCACCCTTAGCCATTTAAAAGCGATTATCCATAGAACCAATATTAAATAAAAATTTTTTTTTTATTTAAAATATTTATTTTGTTTTGGCAATAAAGAAAACCAAAAGTCATCGGCTATCCTCCGGCGATATGGGATTCATTTAATTTTCACACGATTGCCATGTTTATTTTATTTTCCTGGAATACGAAGGCTTGTGACCACCTTTAACAAAGCAATCAGTCTCCCCATAGAGAAACCTAATAAATTTTCTTTTAATACCAAAAATTACCTTTTCACCACCCCTCAAGCTCCAATTGAATATTTTTTGAGAATATCGAACGAACAAACATTCCCATTTAAATGTACATAAGTTATTTGACACACACAGAGAGGGGAAGGTGAAGAAATCCGAAATGAAAAAAATGGACTCTTCAAATGTCGAGTCTATGAAAACAAACAGACTGGAAAAACCAACGTTGAGAAAATCAAGAAGAAAAAACAATACTCGACCACAAATGACAGTTGCAGTGTCAAGCAGGACCAGTGGCAAAATGACAAAAAAAAGATAGGCACATCTATGTTTAACCACTAACACATATCCAACCGACACACATACACACATATATGAATGGAATAAAAGAAATCTATAAGCAAACATTAGGCCACTCAATATCGTGACTATTCGAGGCGTTTTTATCAATAGTACACAAAGTGATTTAGGTTCTGTTGTGGGGAAATGAAGTCGAAAATGAAAAATCGTGTTGGGTTTTTCTTCGCATAAATAAAGAAAAGACAAATATTAAAGAGTGTTTAGAAACGTTAAAATTTAAGATTCGACAATTCAGTAGACCGGGTGGCGAAGGGGATGAGAGACAGCAACGGCTCTGATTGGCTTTAACATGGCGAAGTTCAGGCTTATCTTGGCCCCTCTTTCATCTCAATTCTGGACACTGATCTCTCCGCGGTGCCAACTGGGGAGCTATTTTCATCACCCGATTAAACAGTGAGCTAATATGTGCCGCGAGTTCACCCGTAAGAACTATAAAAAAATGGGTTGAGGCGTCGGGTTAGTTGCCCACTCTCCGAAAACCCAAACTACTATGAAAAAGCAAAGAAAAAGAAAACCAAACCCCCCTAATGTTGACGACCCCCAGCAAAAGCAAAAGGACCACGAACTGCGAATCTGTACTTGGAATGTGCGCACGTTGCACAGAACAGGCGCAGTGTTCGCATTGGCGGATGTACTCAAGAAATACAAAGCCGATATTATTGCCTTACAGGAAATGCGATGGCGTAAGTAAATCAGATGATTACGCCCTTTATTATAGCTGTCATGAAACGAGACATGAATTTGGTTGCGGATTAATGGTTAAGAGGAGACTAAAAGACCTCGTCTTCAGATTCACTCCTGTAGATGAGCGAATTGCTATAATCCGTATAAAAGCGAATTTCTTCTACATCAGTCTCATTTGCGCCCATGCTCCGACCGAAGCTAAAGATGAACAGACCAAATACATATTTTAAGAGCGCCTAGAAACTGCATATGATCGTTGCCCTGGCCATGACATTAAAATTCTGCTAGGAGATTTTAATGCAAAAATCGGAAGGGAAAATATCTTTGGCCCCACCGCCGGAAAATTCAGCATCCATGAAGAAACATCCGACTACGGCACGCGGCAACAAAACACATGGTAGTTAGTAGCACCAGATTCAATCATCTCGATATACACAAGGCCACTTGGATTTCTCCCGATCGAACAACGAGAAATCATATCGATTATGTTGTGATAGGCGGAAGGCATTAATCCAGTGTGTTAGACGTCCGACCGATCCGAGGAGCGAATATCGATTAGGACCATTACCTTGTGGCAGCCAAGGTACGCATCCGTCTTCATGTAGCAGCAAAGGTGCTATCTAATGTATCACGGAAATTTGACGTCGAAAAGCTGCAAATACAACAGACGGCAGAAGCCTATTCCGCTCATCTTACCCAAATGTTTGGCGAAAGCACCCCTGGTCCCGATAAGAATATAGAAGCAAAAGCAACACTTGGGTACCAAAGACCACTATCAAGAAATCTGTGGTACGATCAGGAGTGTCGTAATGCTACTGATATGAAAACCACAGCGTATTGGGCAACACTGCGGGGAGTAGCGACCCGTAATGCGATGGAGAACTATCGGGAGGAAAGGAGAGAGGAGAAACGCATTTTCATAAAAAAGAAGAAAGAACAAGAAAAAAGTGAGCGTGAGCAAATCGAGATGTACAGGAGTCAGAATGAAGTCCGAAAATTCCACCAACGGGTAAAACACCAAACCGAAGGCTTTGGTGCAGGCACATCCTCCTGTAGAGATAAAGAAGGAAACCTGGTGAAAGATACAGACAGCGTGCTGAGGATCTGGAAGGAACATTTTGAAAAACTTTTGGTATCAAATAGTAGCAGTGAAGTGGATACGGTATAGAGTGTATACCACCTAGCCAAGATGAAGTCAGAATAGCAATCAATCGGCTGAAGAATAATAAAGCAGCAGGTGCCGATGGGTTACAAGCCTAACTATTCAAGACTGGTGGTCAGATGCTGTTAAGGAGCATGCGCCAGCTGATTAGTATAATTTGGTTAGAAGAATGCATGCCAAATGGTTGGAACCTCAGCATCCTGTGTCCCGTGCACAAAAAAGGAGACAAGACGATATGTACCAACTATAGAGGAATAAGTATCCTTCCCATCGCATATAAAGTGCTATCCAGCGTACTGTATGAACGACTGAAGCCAATGGTCAATGACATTATTGGACCATACCAATGCGGCTTCAGACCTGGTAAATCCACCATTAACCAGATTTTCACTCTGAGCCAAATCCTGAAAAAACCCCATGAAAAACACATCGACACATTCCACCTATTCGTCGACTATAAAGCCGCATTCGACAGCCCTATTCGTTCAGAGGTGTATAAAGCCATGCCTGCGTTTGGCATTCCTGCAAAATAAATTCGGCTATGCAGGATAACTTTAACAGGCAGAAGATCAGCAGCTAAAGTCGGAAAGGACCTATCGGAGCCCTTCAATACCGAACGAGAATTCAGACAAGGTGACACTGTGTCGTGTGACCTTTTTTAACATCCAGCTGGAAAAGGTCATACGAGAGGCTAAAGTGAACAGAAATGGCACTCTGTACACCAAACAACACATGTTACTCGCCTACGCCGATGACATCGTCATGCATGGGACGAACATTGAGAGCGGTAACAGCCACCTTTGAACAAATCGTGAAGGAGTCTGCCAAAGTGGGTCTGGCAGTAAACGTCGAGAAGACCAAGCTGATGGTATCAACGCCCAAGACATCCAGTAGACTCGGACCAGCTGTGGAACATGAGAACTACAGCCCCGAGGTAGCCAACGATTTTATATACCTTGGTACCGCCATAAATAAAACGACTGACATCAGTTTTGAAATTCGGAGAAGGATAGTGATGGGCAACCGATGCTACTATGATCTGAGCAAACAACTCAAAGACACTATCTCGGAAAGTGGTCTTCCAATTTGGAAACACTGCGCAAAAGACCATAAGCTCGGCTTATGGAACAGCTTTTCTGTCACAAGCCGGCTAACTAAGTATGTAACTGAGGCGTGGATTTTTTAAAGAATATTTTTTCAAAGACTATCTGGGGCGAGGAGTTTTTAAAGAATATTTTTTCAAAGACTATCTGAGGCGCTGAGTTTTTAAAGAACATTTTTTCAAAGACTATCTGAGGCGCTGAGTTTTTTAAGAATATTTTTTCAAAGACTATCTGAGGCGTGGATTTTTTAAAGAATATTTTTTCAAAGACTGCAAGAGGCGTGGATTTTTAAAAGATATTTTTTCAAAGACTGCCAGAGGCGTAGATTTTTTAAAGGATATTTTTTCAAAGACTGCCAGAGGCGTAGATTTTTTAAAGGATATTTTTTCAAAGACTGAGGCGAGGAGTTTTTAAAGAATATTTTTTCAAAGACTATCTGAGGCGTGGAGTTTTTAAATAAAATTTTTCAAAGACTATCTGAGGCGTGGATTTTTTAAAGAATATTTTTTCAAAGACTATGTGAGGCGTGGATTTTTTAAATAATATTTTTTCAAAGACTATCTGAGGCGTGGATTTTTTAAATAATATTTTTTCAAAGACTATCTGAGGCGTGGATTTTTTAAAGAATATTTTTTCAACGACTGAGGCGAGGAGTTTTTAAAGAATATTTTTTCAAAGACTATCTGAGGCGTGGATTTTTTAAATAATATTTTTTCAAAGACTATCTTAGGCGTGGATTTTTTAAAGAATATTTTTTCAACGACTATCTGAGGCGTGGATTTTTTAAAGAATATTTTTTCAAAGACTATCTGAGGCGTGGATTTTTTAAATAATATTTTTTCAAAGACTATCTGAGGCGTGGATTTTTTAAAGAATATTTTTTCAACGACTGAGGCGAGGAGTTTTTAAAGAATATTTTTTCAAAGACTATCTGAGGCGTGGATTTTTTAAAGAATATTTTTTCAAAGACTGAGGCGTGGAATTTTTAAAGAATATTTTTTCAAAGACTGAGGCGTGGAATTTTTAAAGAATATTTTTTCAAAGACTATCTGAGGCGTGGATTTTTTAAAGAATATTTTTTCAAAGACTATCTGAGGCGTGGAGTTTTTAAAGAATATTTTTTCTTTAAAAACTCCTCGCCTCAGTCGTTGAAAAAATATTCTTTAAAAAATCCACGCCTCAGATAGTCTTTGACAAAATATTATTTAAAAAATCCACGCCTCACATAGTCTTTGAAAAAATATTCTTTAAAAAATCCACGCCTCAGATAGTCTTTGAAAAAATATTCTTTAAAAACTCCTCGCCTCAGTCGTTGAAAAAATATTCTTTAAAAAATCCACGCCTCAGATAGTCTTTGAAAAAAGACTGAGGCGTGGAATTTTTAAAGAATATTTTTTCAAAGACTATCTGAGGCGTGGATTTTTTAAAGAATATTTTTTCAAAGACTATCTGAGGCGTGGAGTTTTTAAAGAATATTTTTTCAAAGATTATCTGAGGCGTGGATTTTTTAAAGAATATTTTTTCAAAGACTATCTGAGGCGTGGATTTTTTAAAGAATATTTTTTCAAAGACTATCTGAGGCGTGGATTTTTTAAAGAATATTTTTTCAAAGACTATCTGAAGCGTGGATTTTTTAAAGAATATTTTTTCAAAGACTATCTGAGGCGTGGATTTTTTAAAGAATATTTTTTCAAG
Organism: Musca vetustissima; assembly: GCF_032173495.1. NCBI lineage: Eukaryota > Metazoa > Arthropoda > Insecta > Diptera > Muscidae > Musca > Musca vetustissima. Next base: position 1,715 of record NW_026877422.1, on the reverse strand, counting down.
GCTTATCTGAGGCGTGGATTTTTTAAAGAATATTTTTTCAAGAATATTTTTTCAAGGCTTATCTGAGGCGTGGATTTTTTAAAGAATATTTTTTCAAGGCTTATCTGAGGCGTGGATTTTTTAAAGAATATTTTTTCAAGGCTTATCTGAGGCGTGGATTTTTTAAAGAATATTTTTTCAAAGACTATCTGAGGCGTGGAGTTTTTAAAGAATATTTTTTCAAAGACTATCTGAGGCGTGGAGTTTTTAAAGAATATTTTTTCAAAGACTATCTGAGGCGTGGAGTTTTTAAAGAATATTTTTCCAAGGCTTCCATAGGGCGTGGATTTTTAAAGAATATTTTTCCAAGGACTATCTGAGGCGAGGAGTTTTTAAAGAATATTTTTCCAATGACCTTTCGAAATATATGCGTGGATTTTTAAAGAATATTTTTACAAGGACTATCTAAGGCGAGGATTTGGAGTTTTTAAAGAATATTTTTCCAAGGACTATGTGAGGCGTGGAGTTTTTAAAGAATATTTTTCCAATGACTATCTGAGGCGTGGATTTTTTAAAGAATATTTTTTCAAAGACTATCTAAGGCGTGGATTTGGAGTTTTTAAAGAATATTTTTTCAAGGCTTATATGAGGCGTGGATTTTTTGAAGAATATTTTTTCAAGGACTATGTGAGGCGTGGAGTTTTTGAAGAATATTTTTTCAAGGACTATGTGAGGCGTGGAGTTTTTGAAGAATATTTTTTCAAGGACTATGTGAGGCGTGGAGTTTTTAAAGAATATTTTTCCAAGGACTGACCTTATTTTCTTTTGAAGAATGCTAATCAACTTTATTGCCATCTATTTAACTCCTCCGACAAAAACAAACGCTAATTATTAACTTTTAACCCAAATTCCCCTGTTTTTGTTTTTTTATTGAATACGACTTTTGTTTGATGACTTTGTGTGCGGCGTTTTCTAAACTTCTTTTCATTTCAGGTTTTGTTGTTTTCTGTCCATTTCGGGATCGTAATTTATTATGACATTTGGTTCGATGATTTCGTTTGAATTGGGGTATAAAATTAATGAGATCTTTTGTTTCAGAAGTCCCTCCTGTCCATAACTGTTTTGCTATTTGCTTTTCAATTAACGTTGACTCGCAACGTCAACGATTTGCTACACGACGTTCACTTGACAAGTTCAGGCACTTTTTTCCCCCCAGAAGCAGCCAGAGAAGCAGACGTAGACTTTCGAAATGGTTTGCAAGACAGGCGTCTAAAGTTGTTGTACTCAAATGGGTTGACAAGTGACATTAAGTTTTTGCGCTACAGCACATAAAAGTGGATGGTAATGGCTGGGGTGGGGGGTTTGGGAGTGTGAGGTAATGCAACAGAAATAATGCGAAACTAAACTAAAAGCATTTTTTCTTCTTCTTCGCTTTTCATGCTTTACAAGTTCGTTTCTCTGTTTTTCTCCTGCTTCGTCTAAGAATATTAATGTTTCATGCGGGCTATATGGTTTACTTTTCCTCTGCCGTTTTTTTGTCTTTGTGAGAGCCTGTTTTACAGCCATAAACAATAGTTAAGGACATATGAAAAAAGGATATTGGGTAGGAGTATACAAGCCAACCACTTCTCGGCGGTCGTATCAGCAGGGTAACCCCACCACACATTATGTTTATACTTTCTAAAATGGTTTTGTTCATGATTTGTATAGTTTGCTGCCACAAACTTTTTTCTCCG
>NW_026877421.1:0-21958 GCF_032173495.1 Musca vetustissima | reverse complement strand
TTATTTAACGCTTTATATGACTTCGCGTTGCATATGACACATGCAACATCACCTAACGTAAACTGTGATGGTACCTCCTCGGCTGGAAGAGATCTTATACGACGAAGTACTCTTCTCTTCGCCCTGTAGCTCTCGGGATGCTCGACAAACTGTCGGTTAAAATGACTTGCGCATCTCTTCGGGTCAGTCACAGTTTCGTAGTCAAATTTGACCGTTGCCCACAGTTTACTTAGTCCGGTACCAATGTTGCAACTCTTCAGGTGCTCCAACCATTTATTCCGCTTGTGCTCCGCGACTAATCTTCTGACCTCCAACGTAAGTTCCCTGGGATCTGCTGGGTTAGATCGACGGAGCTCATCACGCTCGTTTGCCAGACCAACTGATTCTGCTGGGAAATTGGATCTCATCTCGGGTATTCGACCAGCAGGTATGAATCTAGCAGCTGCAGCTGTGATGATGCCTCGGAATTGCCATCCAATAGAAAAATAATGCTGGGCAAATAACGCGGTTCACAGCTATTAACCGGCGGTATGTACACGTTAAGCACCTCTATCTCGGCAGTACCACATTTAACTGCTACCCCCATACATTCTATGTATGGGTCATTAGAGTCAAGCTCAAGCGAGATAGGCCTGTATTGAACAGAGTGGTGCATAAGGAATGCTAAGCCTCCACCTACACTTCTAATTGCGATCCTTCCTCAGAACGTTGTAACCATCACAACGCTGTAGGCTACAATTTTCATTAATCTTGGTTTCCTGCACCGCCGCGACCAAAATATTCTTCCAATTCATGAAATCCACTATCTCATCTATTTTTCCTCGAAGACCGTTGCAATTAAATTGCAGAAATGATGCACTGTCAGGGGTGGGAACAGCCACGTGTGGTGTTAAGTGCTGCATACTTGGTTGCTGTTGAAGAGACTGCGGTGGAGTTCCGTACTCCGACGAAGAAGACGACCACGTAGACGAAGACTCGCTGGGGATTGCTCTGTTGCAGCACGAGGCAACGTAATCCAGAACAGAACCACGGTCCGGGGTTTTGTTCGATCCCGGCACGGACCAAAAGAATCCGGAGCAAGCATTACGGAATATGTTGCTCCCAAAACAGAAAAACAATACATACATATATAACTGGGTTGGCAGCCGCTGGCCGAAATGTGTCGGGTCAATCCGGTGTCGTAGAACCCGCTGCCGTGGGATTGAACCGAATTGGTTGTTACTTCCATTTCACAACATCCTTCGCTATATTGAAGGTTTAATTCGCATTTTGCGGCTGTAATTTGCTATTTCATATTTATGGTGTAAAAAGTTCCTCCCGGACGACGTTAATTTATTTTCTACTATGCTAGGCTTCGAGAGCCCCTGTTGGCTAAATTAATCCAGATTTTCAATCCAAATTATCCTACCAACCCTAATCTGCGTATAACATACCGAGTTTATGTGTTTCCCCATTGAGTAAATGAATGACGATATGATATATTATATGTGTGGATATATGTATGTATGTGTACAATTTCAGTATGTATGTCTGTATATTGGATTGTTGTTTGATATTATGATATTTAAATTGCATGCGTAAATAAATGTGCTTAATGTCATTATGTCAGCTATATCCGCATCAGGATTCATGCACACGCACACACATATACGCATATATGTATATCCCAAATACAAATATATAGGCAGCGATTCATAAATATACAAATGTGTCTGTGTCTGGGTAAACTAACAATGTGATATATCATCAGCACTATTGAATTGAGAGATGAGACATTGCTATCGTTACCAGCAGCATACAAGCACAGATGAACAGACACACACACAGGCACACTGAAATCACAAGGGTAATGGCATCAAACATTGGTAGCATTCAATCATATTGAGCCGCTCTCAATTCATTTGCTGTAAATACACGTAACCATGGGAACATACGCATATATATATATATATATCAATATATTATTTAGTGAAACAATAGTATCAGCTTACAAATATAGATACAGGTCTGTGAATATATCTTTAATGTGTGCAGGGTGATTATAAATATAGATGGCGTTATTGAATGTGTTTAATGATTATTTTCCCAGACGTCTAAATCGACTCGAATTTAAATACATTGGAGGGCTACTATTTGAAGATAAGAACTGAAGTGTTTTTTTATCTTCGGAAATATATAAAATTTTAAATTATTTTTAAAAAATTTTATCCGTTCACCACACTGTGGTACAGGGTATTATGTCTTTGTGCATATGTTTGTAACAGGCAAAAGGAAACGAGATAGACCCATAGTTCCTTTTGAGAATATGCATAGAATCACTTTCTGAGTCGATTTATGCATGTCCGTCCGTCTGTAGATGTAAATTGTAAACAAAGTACAGGTCGCATTTATAATCCGATTTGGATGAAAGTTGGCACAAGTCACTTACTTGGCCCTAGGACGAACCCTATTGAAATTGGGAAAAATCTGTTGAGATTTAGATATAGCTCCCATATATAGTTTCCTCCGATTTAAGGTAAATAGTGCACCAAAGTCCCTATATATCATTCAATTTGCATGGAATTTGGCACAGAGTACTAAATTGGGTCCAGAATGATGTGTGCCAAGTTTCGTGAAAATCGGTTCAGATTTAGATATAGTTCCCACATATAGTTTCGACCGATTTAATGTAAATGGTGCACAAAAGTCCCTATATATCATTCGATTTGAATGAAATTTGGCACAAGTCACTTATTTGGCCCTAGGACGAAGCCTATTGAAATTGGGAAAAATCTTTTCAGATTTAGATATAGCTCCCATATATAGTTTCGTCCGATTTAAGGTAAATGGTGCACCAATGTCCCTATATATCATTCGATTTGCATGAAATTTGGCACAGAGTACTGAATCGGATCCAGAATGATTTGTGCCAAGTTTCGAGAAAATCGGTTCAGATTTAGATATAGGTCCAATATAGAGTTTCGTCCGATTTAAGGTAAATGGTGCACCAAAGTTCCTATATACCTTTCGATTTGCATGAAATTTGGCACAGCATACTGAATTAAGTCTAGAATGATTTGTGCTGAGTTTCGTGAAAATCGGTCCAGATTTAGATATAGCTCCCGTATATATTTTCGTCCGATTTAATATAAATGTGGCACCAAAGTCCCTATATATCTGTTGATTTGTACGAAATTTGGCATTAAGTACTGAATTAGGTCAAGAATGGCTTGTGCCAAGTTTCGAGAAAATTGGGTCAGATTTATATATAGCTCCCATATATATTTTCATCAGATTTAAAGTAAATGGGTCTCCAAAGTCCCTATATATTTTTCGATTTGCAGGAAATTTGGCACAGGGCACTGAATTGGGTCCAGAATGATGTGTGATAAGTTTCGTTTAAGTTGAAAAACGGTTCAGATTTAAATATAGCTCCGATATATATTTTCGTTCGATTGTGCACTAAAGAACCAAAGATTGGCCGACCCACACACAATTTTGTACAATATACTGAAGTTACTATAACCTTGTGTGTGTCAAGTTTTATTGAAATTGGTTCAGATTTGCATATAGCTCCTATATATACTTTCGTCTGATTTTAAGTAAATGGTGTACTAAAGACCCATAGCTAGGCCGATTGGCAAAACGTACTGAAATTAGTATAAATTCATGTTGATTGTAAACCAAATAACTAATGGGTGCTCGATTGATATTACATTTTTAACAGTGAAGCATACCAAATAGCGTTCGTAAAGTTAGCTTAAAGTCTATTTAAAAAGTATGAAATCAATGTTCCTTCGAAAAGACGACATCTGTAAAGATACATATGTAGAATATCCCCAAAGTGGTCCGACTTTACTACTTTCCGTACTGGTTTTATTTCTTAATTGTATTGTAAATACTACTTTAATTTCGTATGCAGTTACCGATATGGAGTTTATGATTTAGAATATGTTACCTCCAATATTGGCCATTCACAAAAGCAAAGACTTACCAATAAGCCAGCCGAACAGCCAACAACCACCATAATAATTTTAATTTTTACCACCAACATAATTATGACGTTTATATGTATATTTTCCAGACTCATCAATTCATTCACATTTTATTAATACAGACCGTCATTCAATCCACTCTTGCTCTCCGTTTCAATTTGTTACGCTTCATTTGATTTGATGTGAATTGTTTGTAATGATGACTGACATTGGCATGACTTTATGTTGTTATAACCGACATAACAGCATTCTTCTGTCAATATTATATTTCAGATTTCTCTATTCGATTAAGTTATTTTTGATTTTTTTTCACGAAAAATGCCTAAAGTGAGTGGAATCGGGCCAAACAATAAGCATGCCTGTTTTGATAAAGATCGGTCAATATTTAGCGGGTTAAATAGACCCCGACTTATATGTGAACCAGTAAGGAAAGTAGTAAAGTCGGACGGGGCCGACTATATGATACCCTTCACCACTATGGGTATATTAAACTGGACTATTAGCATGAAATTGGATGAAATAAAATATGTGATATTTATCTAAATGTTAATCTACGTAGATCTATCCATAAAGTATGTAAATCGACTTCAAACAAATATAAATGGGTCATCCGTTGGACTATGTCTGTACTTCTAGAAAACGCAACTACATAATTCTATGCTCAATTTTGTACGTTGTGCAAAATTTGATGTCAAACTGACTAACATGAGGAGTTTGATGCCCAATTTACTTGAAATCGGGCGAAAATATATATGGAAGCTCTATCCAAATATTAAGCGATTTCAAACAAACTTGTGACAGGATAGGTTATACTAATTTCAGAACGTTTTGTTCCTATTGGTTCTTGGTGCGTCAATTACTTAAAATCAATCTATAATAAAAAGGTGCTATATCTAAATCTGGACCGATTTTCACGAAACTTGGTAGACATCACTCTAGGCTCAATTCAGTACGTTATGCCAAATTTTGTGCAAAACGAAAGATATATAGGGACTTTGGTGCAACATTTACATGAAATCGGACGAAACTATATATGGGAGCTATATCTAAATCTGGACCGATTTTCACGAAAATTGGCAGACATCATTATAGGCCTAAATGATTAGCCTGTACCAAATTTCGTGCAAATCGAAAGATATATAGGGACCGTTTACATTAAATCGGTTAAATATATATATGGCAGCTATATCTAAATCTGAACCGATTTTTCCCAATTTCAATAGGGTTCGTCCTTGGGCCGAATAAGTGACCTATGCCAAAATTCATCCAATTCGGATCATAAATGCGACCTGTACTTTGTTTACAATTTAACATGGACAGACAGACGGACGGACGGACGGACATGCATAAATCGACTTAGAAAGTGATTCTATGCATATTCTCAAAAGGAACCATGGGTCTATCTCAATTATTTTTGCCTGTTACAAACATATGCACAAAGACATAATACCCTGTACCACAGTGTGGTGAAGGGTATAAAAATTACAAAATTTGTATTGTATAGCGTATATATTTACCCCTGAATGACATGGAGCCGAGAAGTTTATATTATATCCAAAATTAGTGGTTGGCCTTTAAATTTATACCAATTATATTGTCGAACGTATTCGGATGTAGGAGTTACACGTAAATATTTACAGGTGCTTACGTATTCAGATATTATTTAGTAAGCCATTATCACACTGGAAGGCGGAAATATAGCGCTGATAGCTTTGAAATGTTCCATGGGGTTCAAGTTATGGTAAATTTTCGGTAATGATCAGATAATAATTTTGGGATAAAGTGGACCTAAAAATTATTTTTTTTATGTTTTTTTGAGTCGATCTATAGACCACAATTGAAAGTCTAACATCACAACACAGCCCACGGTGAAGGGAATCTGGACAAGTAATGAGGGGTTGTACTGAATATTAGTAATATTTGTTGACCTCTAATCGGTCAAGAGGGTGCAAATATCGCGAAATATTCAGAATATACAACCACAGAAAGATCGATTTTGGTGGAAAATGTGTAGGGTATCATATGAATGGCCCGTCCGACTATACTGCTCCGCTCACTGGTTTGTAATAGGCAAAAGAAATCGAGATAGACAATATGTTATTTTTGAGAATATGCATAGAATCACTTTCTGATACGATTTACGCATGTCCGCCTGTACGTCCGTCTGTCTGTCCGTCCATGTATTTTTGTGAACAAAGTACAGATCACATTTTTGATCGATTTGGATGAAATTTCGCACTTGTCACTTATTTGGCCCAAGGACGAACCCTATTGAAATTGGAGGAAATCAGTTCAGATTTAGATATAGCTCCCATATATAGTTTCGTCCCATTTTTGTGCGAATGATACAACAAACTCCCAATATTTTTCCGATTGGAGTAAAATTGTGCATAGCAAATGCAATTGAGGAAAAAATTTGTGGTCTATAGATCGACTCGAAAATAACACAAAAAATTAAGTTTTCGGTCCACTTAATTCTAAAATTATTATCTGATCATCGCCAAAAATTATAGGCGTTGTCCTTGACCATAACTGGAACCTAATGGAACATTTCAAAGCGATCAGCGCTATAGTTCCGCTCTCTAGATTGATAATGGGTTACTAAATAATATACGAATACGGAGATACTTTTAATATTTAGGTGTAACTCCCACATCCGAGCACATACAACAATATAATTGGTTTTAATTTAAAGGTCAACCACTCCTCCTGGATATAATATAAACTTCTCGGGTCTATGTCCTTCAGGGGTATATATATATATATATATATACGCTATAGAATACAAATTTTGTAATTTTTCACACAAAAATCAGGGTCCATTTGACCCGCTAAATATTGACCGATCTTTATCAAAACCGGCATGATTATTCTTTGGCCTGATCCCCTTCTCCATGGAAAATTTCACGATGTTCGGGCCATTATTGCGGCCTCTGGAGCGGCCAGAAAAAGCAACAAAAATTTAGTATTTGGTCCATTTCATCCCCTAAATATTAACCCATCTTTCCAAAAAACAATAGGGGACTTCGTTGGCCAGAACCCGTCCTACATGCAAAATTTCGTGAAGATTGGACCATAACTGTGGCCTGTATCGTGTTCACAATTTATAATGGACAGACGGACGGACGGACACACATGTCCAGGTCGACTCAGCTAGTCGAGATATGACTATCGGTATACTTAAAGGTGGGTCTAGGACCAATATTTCGCGGCGTTACAAACTTTTGGGGCTGTATAAAGCTATAATACCCTGACAACATAGTTGTGTAGGGTATAAAAACAAATGATGTATGCAACGGTTGCTCAATTAGGTCCATGAGATTATATAGTACCCATACATAATTTTACTCGATTCCATACAAACGTTACACCAAAGAATCCAGGTCTGCCCGTTTTACATGCCATTTTAATTGATTTCAGAATGGTATGTGTATGGGGTTTTCCATTGGTTCAACTATCTATCTAGATAGCACATTTAATTTCGTGCGATTCCATCTCAATGGTCCCCCAAAGATTCTATGTCTATTCTATCTACAACCTATTGCAGATATTAATGTCTCTTGCATGTACCCAAAGTGGTGAAGGCTATTATTAGTCGGCTCCGTCCGACTTTTGAACTTTCCTTACTGGTTTTGAGTCGATTTATGCTTGTCCGTTCGTCCGTCTATGTATTTTTGTGAAAAACGTACAGGTCGCATCCGATTTGGATGAAATTTGGCACTTGTCACTTATTTGGCCCAAGGGCGAACCCTATTGAAATTGGAGAAAATCAGTTCAGATTTAGATATAGCATTATATAGTTTCGTCCGATTTTAGGTAAATAGTGCACCAAACTTCCAATATTGGTCCGATTGAGACAAAATGTTGCACAGAGAACTGAATTAGGTCTAGATTGATATACGCGAAGTTTTGTTGGAATTGGTTTAGATTTGAAAATAGCTCCCATATATGGTTTTCTCCGATTTCTTGTAAATGGTGACCCATACTGTCAAAATTTGTCCGATTGAGACAACATTTTGCACAGCGTACTGAATTAGGTCTGGATTGATGTATGCGAATTTTTGTTGGAATCGGTTTAGATTTATATATAGCCCCCATATATATTTTTATCTCCCATATAGATTCCGATTTAGTGTAATTAAAGCACAAAACTGCCAATATTTGTCCGATTAAGACAAATTTTTGCACAACCTACTGAATAAGGTCCAGTTTGGTATATGCGAAGTTTTGTTTGTATCGGTTATGACTATGTACTACAACCATGGTCTGGTCCTTTATAGCATTCAGAAGTCGTTCTCGCCTTCTAAAGCAGAAAACATTTGTTTTTTTCTGTGACAAAAAAGTTCTGGAGAAGGGTACATTCGATTCGACTTTGATGCGTTCTGTTTATAAATTTGTGCAGTTTTATGCGTTTGGCATTTACGCGCTTAAAGCCATTTTTCATATGATGTTTTTGGCCAATACCCCTACATATGTCTATGTATGTGTTTAACAGTGATTTATGAAAAGTCATAAAGTTATTTTGCAATTTTACCAGGTTTACAATTACTGGCAACCCGAAAAAACAATAACACCAACAACAACATTATCCGAATCACAGCATCCATTTCCCCATTTGGGGAATACACACACATACAGATTTTTCAACGTGACTATGACAGGTAGTCAATCATATTATTATCAAATTTAAAATTTAAATATCGTTTTACAAAAAAAAAAAAAATCGCGAAAAATATATTGGCTTCAATGATATGTTGGACTTCTTGTCGTTGGTGTTGGTTATGATGATGAGGCAGTCAGGCAGACGGTTGATGATGATGATGATGATGCGTTCGACAATGATGAATGTGAAATGTATTGAATTTTTGCGTTTCGACGATGATGAACTCAGTCAGATTGACTGATGTTTTCCAGTGGCTGCTTGTTTTGCGGCGTTTTTCGCATGTTTTACTCTGGTAATTAGTATTCTGTAGTATTTATGCAAATGAGCTGTCACAGTGGTTAAGGATGGTGAAAGATAAAATTGTGCAAATGTATTGGCATTAAATTATTGAATTATTACAAGAAGGGAAGTACAGGCAACCCAACACACACACACGTGTGTGGTTGACGGTAATTTGTTGTGTGGTTTTTCTTTTTGGGGAGAAATTTAAATTTGTTTTTTTTTTTTTTTTTTTTTTTTGGATGTAAGAGAGAGAATGAGGAGAACAATTGCACATATCTTTATATATTTCCCCCATTTTGCAAATATGTGTGTATTGAGAAAATATATCATAACTCAGTTCGAGGTCTTCTTCCTTAATCACAGTAAATCTGATGCTACCCACACCTTACGTCATATTTTCCCTCCTGGCTCTGTGTTTTTTTCGCTCACGCTCTGCTGCATAAATTTATCATTATGGAAAATCTATACTAATTAATCTCTGATTATAAATGCGTTCTGATTACCAACACAGATGTAAAGATGATGATTTCGGTGTTGGTATGAGGTGAAAAATATTGAGAAATAACTAATTAATATTATTATTTTGGATAAAAAAAGATTGTGTAAAATAATTTGCAATTTTATTGTGGATTTTAAATTATGACACAGGCAGCATATGAATAATATAAAAAATAATATTTATTTATCATACTCTATATTTGAAGGTTGTATTGTGGATTAAAATGCATGTATGAAATATATGTTTAAGTTTGCATCCGCAGATTCATCAATTCTACCGTTCAATTTGAATTTGAAGAAATGTTGGAAAATACTTCATATAAAGTTTTCCGGTACCGATTTCCTGTAATATTATTACTATTAAACATTGCGTACGTTTTCAATCTGAATTGGATCCATATGAATAATGAAAAGGATAGTATTATAAAAGAGATTTTCCCCAAAAAGTAGACATAAATCGACAATTTTTCCTAAAGAACTTTGTAATACGTAACACACAAGAAACACGACATTCAGCTAATGGATTTTTTAATATTCAAGCCTTACAACTATAAATAGTTTTTCGATATTGATAACTTTTAATGGCTTTAGTGTTTTAGATTTGTTTTCCAAAATTCTCTAAGGCCTTTACAGCCACAACCACTAACCTGATTATTTCTAGTGTATTGGAAGGCGTACATAAATCCACAAATATAGAAAATTAGAGGGATCCACTACATGTGGAATGTATAGTGTTGCCAGCCTGGCTGGATTGTGTAGCTAAAATAACTTTAAAATTTTTGTCCAGTTAAAGTGAAATTTGGAAGTCACTGGAATGTCTTAGTTAATGATTTTCATGCTATATTTCACAAATCATGTTAGCCATTACACTCTCCACCATAAGTTGGAGACATTCCGTTTTCCACACCTCGAAATATTCCCGGAGACCTCATATTTTTGATCATATTAAAATACTTTGCCGATTTACCTGTCTGTCCGTCTTTTGAATTTACAATAGAGCTCGTAATACTTTAGGGAACATTAAGGGAATCACCATAAAATGGAAAAAGAAAACCATTATATTTCTTTGAACTATAGGACGTTATTAAACATGCTTCGAAATGTCCGATTTGTACCGTTTTGATGTACGATTTGTTGCGATTCCAAAGGTAACTTCATAATGCCTCTCTCATAGAAGTCATGCTCTCTATTTGCAAACAACTAGTCGATTTTCACAATCCTCCAAAGATACCAATTTTTTTACCATTAACCCTTTCAGTGTCAAAAAAAAAATTGTACGTATACCGACATTTCTACAAACCGATTATGGTTCTAAATATTGGTCCTTGACCTCATGTTTCTTTGGCCATCCATGCCGAAACACGGAACAAATCATATATTTATTTTAATATAAACAAGTGAAAAAGCGTTAAGTTCGGCCGGCCGAACTTTGGATACCTTCCACCATAGATATATTGGCAGATACTTGAAATGAAAATATAGGAAACATACTAAAAAGTAGACTTATACCGACATATTTACAAACCGATTATGTAAAATATAATGTACACCGAATACGAATTTCAGCTAATGGCTAATGGGGGTGTATGCAATTTGATAAAGTTCGGCCGGCCGAACTTTGGATACCTTCCACCATAGATATATTGGCAGATACTTGAAATGAAAATATAGGAAACATACCAAAAATTGGACTTATACCGGCATTTTTACAAACCGATTATGTAAATCATAATGTACACCAAATATAAATTTCAGGGGGTGTATACACTTTGATAAGTGAAAATCTGCCTCATCGAAATATTGTTTCGTTGGACTAAATCCGTTTCAGAAAATTTTGATTTCATCCAAACTTTGTGAAAAAGCTTTAAGTTCGGCCGAACTTTGGATACCCTCACCATAGGTATACTGACAGGTAATAAAAATGAAAATATAGGGGACATACCAAAACGTGGACCTATACAATCAGATTATGTGAACCATAATGTACACCAAATACAAATTTGAGCAATTTTTAATAGGGATAACCGATTACTGATAAAGCATTGTAGAGTATACTGTAATTATATAGGTTATGCCTAAAGGGGGACTAATATTGATTACATAGTGTAGGAAGTAGAGAATATTTGGGGACATCATTATATGAAGGCTATGCCTAATTAATGACCGTTAAATGCTATTTTACACCCAATTTTCAATAATTTTTTATATCAATTCTTTTCTTCAGGAGGTACCAATATATAGAGGAGATGCCTAAATGTCTGTCGATATATTTCCTTATTGTCAGGTTTGGGTTTGAGTTTATTTCTTTAGAAGGGGGATGATTACAACAGATGGGTTAATCGTCTTTGTAGGGTAAAAACTGACTATTCCCAGTAACAATTACCCATACATTATGGCAGAATAGAATGGGGACACAACACATACGGAACAAATCAGATAACCATTTTTATATAAACCAGTAAGGAAAGTAGTAAAGTCGGACTGGGCCGACTATATGATACCCTTCACCACTTGAGATATATTCTACATATCCTTACAATTGCACCCTCGAGGGAATATGCTCATATCATTCCTATGCTAAATTTATTTTTATTTGGGCAGATTTATGTAAAATCGGACGAAGATTTATGTATACATGGGAACTATATCGAAATCTGAACCGATTTCCCCGAAACCTACCACTAATCATTCGAGACTAAATTCAGTACGATATGCCAATTTTCGTGCAAATCGAAGGATATAAAGGGACTTTGGTGCACTATTTACCTAAACTCGGACGAAAAATATATGGGACTTTGATGCTCAATTTACATGACATCGGACGAAACTATATATGGGAGCTATGTCTAAATCTGAACCAATTTTTCCCAATTTCAATAGGGTTCGACCTTGGGCTAATCAAATGAGCTGTGCCAAATTTCATCCAATTCGGATCATAAATGCGATCTGTAAGTTGCTCACAAAAATACATGGACAGACAGACGGACGGACGGACATGCTTAAATCGACTTAAAAAGTGATTCTATGCATATTCTCAAAAAGAACCATGGGTCTATCTCGTTTCCTTTTGTCTGTTACAAACATATGCACAAAGACATAATACCCTGTACCACAGTGTGGTGAAGGGTATAAAAGCAACAATAATTTTCTGTACTGCGAAATGTTACCCTTCTAATGAGTATAAAATTCAGCATTTTATTGATGGAATGATTTCTAGGTATGCTGCCGTTATGAAAACTTATGGTTATGCTGCGATTACTAGCAAAAATTGCAATTACCAAAAATATACAATCTAGGTCCGAACAGTTACAGGTATTTTAAATGTCCACATCATGATAAAGGGTATAAAAAATAGGCCTGCCGAACCACAAAATGGTATAGGGTATTTTGTCTTTGTGCATGTGTGTGTTGTAATGCCAAATATTTGGCCCAAGGACGAACCGAATTGGACTTGGTGCAAATTAGTTCAGATTTAGATATAGCTCCCGTATAGATGTGTTGTTCGATTTACACTAAATTTTAAATAGCCCACTGAATTGAGAGTCTAGATTGACGTGTTCTAAGTTTTATAGACGTTGGTTCAGTTTGGATATTGCTACTATATATATTCATGTCCGATTTTATTTAGATGGTGCACAGAACTCCCACTATTTCTCCGATCGAGACGTATTGAATTAAGTCTGGAATATTGTGTGTTAAGTTTTATAGAAATCGGATGAGATTTAGACATAGCTCCAGTATATATTTACGGCCGATGTGTTTAAACATGAATAGCGTCTATGTTTGTTCGATTTACATGAAATATTGATAGGCGTATTGAATAGAAATTAGTTCAGATATAGCTTCCATATTAATTTTTATCCGATTTCATTTAAATCATCTTCATAATTTTCTAAATATCCACAAATACCATAATGTGTACGAATACAGCACGATACCGACTTCGCCATAACCAACCGGTATGTCTGTCCAAATTTCTGCCGACCTATCTCAAATATTTCAGATGTGGTTAGGAGTAATTACAACAGAATGTCTTACAGGTTTATCTGATTACTCCGAAGAACAAACAAGCAATGATTCCAATTCCCTTGACAGTGAGCTGCACAAAACATCCATAGTCTAGATATAAAAATGCTGAAAATTTCTTAATTTTGGTTTCAGTTTTTAATCTAAGTGGTACAGTAAATATCCAACGTTTGTTCGATTAATATGAAATTTTAAATTCTCAACTCTCATATATAATTTTTAAAATCGATTTTGTAAAAATCGAACTCCAAACCCCAAAATCGGCCCGATTTACGCGTGTATGGATTGGTCGAAGTTGGTTGATGCAATGTTAAGGATTCACCATCTGAATGGGAGAGGCAGCTTGCGAATGGCCAAAACTACTTATAATAATTACTATTTATGTATTTTTTTTTTTTAATTTCTTCAATCCCTTCAATTTATTTTATAAACAAAAATAAAACAACAACAATAATACCTTATTTAATTATACGTAAAAAATAAAAGTACCATGTCCATTGCTGTTGTCTTCCTACGAAATAAAGATGGGCTACCCCTTTGTGTGATTATAATTGAACAAAAACTCAACAACAATAACAACAACAACTATATTCTATTTTTCTAAATACAATATGTATCTATAAAACAAAAGCTTAAATACTAATGAAATTTTTATTACATTTCAATTTGGTAAAAAGCAAAAATCTCCAAAGCAACAAATACAAAAAAAAAAAAAATGGAAGAACACAACAACAATACCTAAAACGCTACAATCAACACAAAAGGACAAGTTGCCGGAAAACAACAAAAGGTACTTCGAATTGTAACGAAACGTAATGGAAATTAAAATAAATAGTTTATACAAAAAACAAATAGATGGACGAACAAAAAACGACCTTAAGAAAAGACTGGATTCATTGAAAGAGGTAGATGGGTGCCAGGCAGGCTGTAGCTTTGGTAACAAGGATAATATTTAGAAAACAATTACTTTAAGCCACCCCTTACGTGGCAATGCAAAATAACACACAAACATGGCAGCAAATGAGGCAAAGATACAAATGAATGGATGGATAAATGAATGGTAGTGGTGGTGATGGTGGCGATGGTGATGGTAGTGCCCGGTGTTGTTAAGGTTAAATCTTAAGAAAATTATTATTTTTCTTACCTCATTGTTTGTACGAAGCAGTGAGGTAAGAAAAATCAAAAAGGGTTATGGTATTAGTCATATTAGCTTAAATCATATCAAACTTCACTTATATTAAGACTAGCAATGTACCCGCTACTTCGTATGCGGAAAGGGAATAAAAAAAATATTTCATATGGAAATCGTGAATACTGTATAATTAGTTGTACTATAGTTCTGAATTCCACCTCTATTCCTACATTTAATATCATGTTTATTACCATTAAGTACTATTCATACACATAAGCACTATTTTCCGAAATCCACACTTTAGCGAAAATGTACAGGTTCCACATGTAGTTCTATTTAAAACTTTTCGAACACATAAGTATACATTTTCAAGACTACCTCTATACCATCACCACCACCACAAAATTTAGTACCAAAAACCCTTTGGTCCTTCTTTCTAACTCTCTTCCAGTGACTAACATTCTAAATTTTAGGCTTTCAGCTCTTTCCGTTACCCAAATCCAAATTGTTCCAAATTTAGTGAATTTTCTATTCTATTTGCTATTGGTATACAAAACTCCGAATATCCAAAGTTGTCTCCATAGCTCAATACTACACTTCGACAGTAATATAAATTCCAAATTTCAAAATTCAACCAAATCCAAATTGTCTCAAATTTAATACAATTTAGTAATTTTCATATTCATAAGTAAGAATTGCTAAAACTACATCAATCCTACACTCTAAAAGTAATCTTACTTCTACCAAAGTCCAAAATGTTCCAAATTTAGTGCTTTTCGTACTCATAAGTACAAATTTACAAATGTACCTCAATCCTTCTTTCAAATAGTCCAAATTTAGAAATTCCAGCTCTGTGTGAAAAAAAATATATACATATATGGGCAATATGGCCATTTTTTAATATTCCATTTTCAAAAAATCAGCTTTTTTGTTTTTATGGCACATCAATGATTTTTGGTACACATATAGAGAAAAATGTTCTGACTCCGAAACCGTTCGCGATCAAATTTTTGGTTGATGCGCGTAAAAGTTATCGAGTTTTTAATTTTGGGCATAAGAAAAAAATCTTAAAATTACGCCGTTTATTATATTGACCAAAAACGTTGATATATATCTTCCTTCGTAAAATAAGAATATGAATATATTATAATAATCGAGAAAAAGTTACACATCTTCGCGAAATATGAGAAAAATATTAAAAATATAGCAGATTAGATCAATGTTTTCATTATATTAATGACATACACACCCTAAAAATTAATTTAAAAATATCTACATAATCTAAATACCATGATGAATCAAATGATATCAAAATCACACAAGTCCGTGTAGTGGTTTCTAAATCACAGCGACAACAAAACAAGATATTGAGGAAAAATATTTGTTTTTGATTCGAAAAAATAATGTCATCATATTTATTTTTTGAATTGTATACAAGAAATGTCAGAAAAAAATGTTGGGGTTATTCTGCTATTTTACCCGAAATTCGCCGAAAAATTGACATATATAATAATAATCACTTTTTATGTATAAGTATACGCCTTGCGGATTATATCAAGACCCTTCCGATAAATCTTAGAATTCTATAAATAGGAATAAATCTTAAAATAAAATAATATTATGAAATATACATTTTAGATTGCGTGTAAATCGCTTAATTCTCAAAATCATTTGATGTGCATGCGGTTTCCAGGAAGTACTGAAGTTTATCTTCCAATCCATATATATTTTGCGAAATTTCATTTGACGGCTAAGATGTGCCACACGTTACATTGAAGTACCCAAAAAATCGTAAAACGCGAATAATTTCCGAAAACTCCATATGCCATTAACGCGCATCCGATTTCGGTGTGCACCCTAAATAAATACATCGATCTATACCGAATTCAATGTGGTCCATTAAGAACCATGGATGTGCCAGCTCACACTATTTGTGAGATAAATTGCGTCTAAATCGCGTAATTCTCAAAATCATTTGATGCGCATGCGGTTTTCAGGAAGTACTGAAGTTTATCTTCCAATCCATATACATTTTGCGAAATTTCATTTGACGGCTAAGATGTGCCGCACGTTACATTGAAGTACCCAAAAAAACGTAAAACGCGAATAATTTCCGAAAACTCCATATGCCATTAACGCGCATCCGATTTCGGTGTGCACCCTAAATAAATACATCGATCTATACCGATTTCAATGTGGTCCATTAAGAACCATGGATGTGCCACCTCACATTATTTTTGAGATAAATTGGGTACGTCTCTTTTCGGCTGAAGTTTTTAAAGTTCTCTTTTCGAAAAAGATCAAAATCCGTATGAGGTCAATTATTGAAGCGGAAATGATACACAGAAAATGCAAATAAATCCGCGATATTTTCAAAAACATTTTTTGCCAAATTTCGTGTTTTTGGAAGGTCAGTTCCCGCCGTTCTAGTAGATGGATTTTCACGAAAAAGATTTTATATCATCCGAAACGTAAAAAACCTTATTGATCGCGGGTACCCATATCATTCAGTTGACAGATCTATGCCATTAACGCGCATCCGATTTCGGTGTGCACCCTAAATAAATACATCGATCTATACCGAATTCAATGTGGTCCATTAAGAACCATGGATGTGCCAGCTCACACTATTTGTGAGATAAATTGCGTCTAAATCGCGTAATTCTCAAAATCATTTGATGCGCATGCGGTTTTCAGGAAGTACTGAAGTTTATCTTCCAATCCATATACATTTTGCGAAATTTCATTTGACGGCTAAGATGTGCCGCACGTTACATTGAAGTACCCAAAAAAACGTAAAACGCGAATAATTTCCGAAAACTCCATATGCCATTAACGCGCATCCGATTTCGGTGTGCACCCTAAATAAATACATCGATCTATACCGATTTCAATGTGGTCCATTAAGAACCATGGATGTGCCACCTCACATTATTTTTGAGATAAATTGGGTACATCTCTCTTTCGGCTGAAGTTTTTAAAGTTCTCTTTTCGAAAAAGATCAAAATCCGTATGAGGTCAATTATTGAAGCGGAAATGATACACAGAAAATGCAAATAAATCCGCGATATTTTCAAAAACATTTTTTGCCAAATTTCGTGTTTTTGGAAGGTCAGTTCCCGCCGTTCTAGTAGATGGATTTTCACGAAAAAGATTTTATATCATCCGAAACGTAAAAAACCTTATTGATCGCGGGTACCCATATCATTCAGTTGACAGATCTAAAAATTTGGCCCGAAAAATAGGTTTTTTAGAAATTTGATCGCACAAAATTCGCACTTTCGGATGAGTATTACTCTGAAGCTGTGCATACTACATACACAAAATACATATCAAATTACGCAGATTCGCGACTACAATAATCTTATAATCGATTTTCATAAATTTCTGTTTGCGTATTAAAGATAGAAGTAAAATTAAAAAAACACTCAAAATCGAGCTTCAAAATGTCAGCATCATGTAAAGGTAGATGCAGTTAAAATTTTGAAAAATGATACATAAGGGGCGTAGTGCCCATTTTGTTGGCTTCTAGTTTTATTTTGACACGAAGGCCGTGCAATGAGTGGCTTAGTCACAAATCGATAGAGAACATAAAAAAACTGGTTCGCCTCAACCTGTTTTTACACATTTTTTTGCATTAAAGTAGACACAGCTTCCAACAAAATAAAGTTTGGAGGTCAATATCATGAACAGTTTGCAACGATAGATCAATTAACCCAAAACTATTCACTTTTTTTCATATACTAAAGTAGTTCCCGAGTTATAAAGGGGTGAACCTCCGCTTCAGCAATGTTAAAAAATTGGCAATATTGCCCATATATATATATATATAGATTTGGTACCATTCCGCACTTTTTGTACCCATATACCAAACCAATCTCAATATTCCAAACCTGCTTTCAATCGTAAGTCCAAATTTAAGAATTTCAGCTCTATCCGTTTACTAAATTGTACCATATTTGGTACCATTCTGTACTTTTCTTACACTCCCAGAGTAACCTAAGTTGCAACTTTCAGGATTCGAGTTCAACCCGTTCACCAAAGTCCAAATTGTACCAAATTTTGTGGTTGTCGCACACAAAGTACAAATTTCCAAAAATACTTCAGTCATGCACTCCAATAATAACCTTAAGTCCACATTTAAAGATTCCATCTCTATTTGTTCACCAACATCCAAATTGTACCAAATTTAGTACCATTTAAAACTTTTCGTAGACGTAACTACGAGTTGCTAAAACTTCAATTTCACACTGTAATTTTATTCATAAATTTCAGGATCAAAGTCCTATTCCCATAGGTGCAAATTGTACCATATTTAGTACTTTTTACTCATAAGTTCGAATTTTCAACACTGTCTCAATTCTTTGCAATAAGAGTAATTTTGATTTCAAATCCATCCATCTACATCCTTTCACTCAAATCTAAATTGTACTAAACTTAGTACCATTTAGTACACATAATTACTCATGTCTCATCCTACACTCCAACCTTATTTTGAAGTTCTAATTTCCCGCTTACACAAAACGAATTGTACCATATTTAGTACAATTTAGTGCTTCTCGTATCCATAAGTACGAAATTCCTATACTTCCTTAATACTGTAATTTTAATTCCATATTTACGTTTACCATCTCTATCCGTTAACTCCAATCAAAATTATACCAAATCTTATAGCAAACGAATTTTCAAAACTACTCAATTCTCAATTCTGCACTCAAACTGTAAAATTAATTCAAAATTTTAGAATCTCAGCCCTATCCGTTCACACATTTTTAAGCTTTTTGGTACCATTTAGTACTTTTTGTTTCTATTATTAAAAATTTCCTCCCACACCCCCACAGTGATCCTAAATCCAAGTTTCAGAATTCCAACTCTATCTGTTATTCCACAATTCAATTTGTACCAAATTTAGTACACAGTAGTACGAATTTCCAAAACTTCCTACATACCTCAATCCTACACCCCCACAGTGATCCTAAATCCAAGTTTCAGGATTCCAACTATATCGGTTCACCCACAATTCAAATTGTACCAAATTTAGTACATAGAAGTACCAACTTCCAAAACCTCCTACCTACCCCAAACAATGATGATAAATCCAAGTTTCAGGATTCCAACTCTATTGGTTCACTAACAAGTCAAATTGTACGAAATTTTGTACACATTAGTACGAATTTCCAAAAAATTTCCCAAATCTACATCCCCACAATGATCCTAAATCCAAGTTTCAGGATTACAAGTCTTTCGGTTCACTCACAATTCAAATTGTACCAAATTTAGTACACAGCAGTACGAATTTCCAAAACGTGCCACTTAACCCTAACTTTCACACCCAGAGTGATCCTAAATCCAAGATTCAGGATTCCAACTCTATCGGTTCACCCACAATTCAAATTATATCAAATTTAGTACACATTAGTAAAAATTTTTAAAACTTCCTACATATCTTGATCTTACACCCCAACACTTATCCCGACTCCAAATTTCATGATTCGAGCTCTATTGGTTCACCTCAAAAATTCAAATTGTACCAAATTTAGTACCCATGAATATAAATTACTGAAACTGAGTAAAATAATCCAAAACTACGTACATTCCCAATCCTACTAATGTTAATTTCAAATTTCAGGATTCCAGCTCGATGTGTATCTCCAAACCATCTCCTTAAATAGACTCTACATCTCAACCCTAATTCGCATTCCAAATTTCAAGTTTTTAGTACATTTTAGTAGTTAAGTACATTTTAGTACTTTTCGGATATTTATAGTTCGAATTTCAAAAAAAAAAACCTTTGGTACATATATCCTCCACTCAGCGACCACCAAACCAAATTTCAGAGTTCTAGCTCTACCGGTTCGCCAAATACAAATGATATCATATTTAGTAGTTTTTAGTACTTTTCGTACGATTCTAGTACGAATTTCCAAAAACCCTTTTGTACATCTTCTTTACTTTACATCAGTGACCCACATTCCATATTTCAGAATTGTAGCTCTTCCCGTTCGCCTAATACAATGGGTACCATATTTGGTACATTTTAGTACTTTTCGTACCCTTCTAGTTCGAATTTCCAAAAACCCAGCCTAATCTCACGCCTACACACCAACAATTTCGAATTTTTGTCCCACTTTTCCACTGAATTGGTTGTAAGCATGTATTTGATTCCGCTTCTTTGGGGACTCTAACGTCTGTCCATTATAAGTTGCCACAGTTATGGACCAACTCTCACGAAATATTGCATATAGGTTCGTTTCGGGTCAAAGAAGAAACATATTGTTTATGGTATGAGATCCGTCAATATTTATGGCATATAATGAAACAAACATTTTATGTTTGTCTTTTAGAGATCAAAATTATGACCCGAACAACACGAAAAAGGGGATCTGACTAGTCAGAAAATCGGTCAATATTTAGCGTAGTATATTATATGGCGTATATTTACTCCTGAAGGACATAGTGGTGATCAAATAATATTTAGGAAATGAAATGGAAAGAATATGATTCGGAAAAATGCGAGTGTAAGAAAGTAGAGCTGTTGACCTCTAATCGCTAAAGAGAGTGTGAATGTTGCAAAATATTGCCCTGCCTCGAAATATCTTATGCGCAAGTCCACCTATTTGGAAGACCACGTTCCGAGATGTTGTTTTCTACTTGGTCTTCCCATCTAATTCGTGGACTTCCCCTTCTACGGGAACCATCAGTAGGCTCATTTTTATATGCCTTTTGAACTGGGGCATCTTCATTCATCCGCACAACATGGCCTAGCCACCGTAGTCGTTGCTGCTCCATACGACTGACTATGTCGATGTCCGCATATAAATTGTAGAGCTCGTGGTTCATTCGACGCCGATATTCACCGTCGACGCAGATCGGCCCGTAGATCTTTCGGAGAATTTTTCTCTCAAACACCACAAGCGCTGTCTCATCTGCTTGCGCAAGTACCCATGCTTCTGATCCATATAATAGCACGGGTAGTATCAGCGTCCTGTAAAGTGTGAGTTTGGTCTGGCGAGAGGCGGCATTGTTTCTAAACTGCTTACTTAGACCATAGTAGCATCTGTTGGCCATCACAATCCTTCTCCGAATTTCAAAACTGATATTATTCGTTTTATTTATGGCGGTACCGAGGTGTATAAATTCTTTAACTACCTCGAAGCTGTAGTTCTCAAAATATAGGTCCGCCGAATGTTACAGTTCAGTGGTTCTTGTCAAGGGTATCATATGTTCGGTTCGAGAACTCTAGGTAGGTTTTTCAAACGAATGGGCTGAAATTATATACTTATAGCCTTCATATCACCTTTGTGCATATGTGAAGGCAAAAGGTAACGGGATAGATCCATGATTCCAACCAAAACCAGTCAGGCTGGTGAATTCACTTGCCGG
>NW_026877420.1:0-22185 GCF_032173495.1 Musca vetustissima | reverse complement strand
GCCACGCCGTCCGCATAGCTCATCCTCGGCAAGAACAGATACAAGGTCGATCCTTCGCTGTAACATTCCTTAAGCCGTGCCACCACAATACTCTCCAGCACTTTTCAAAGAACTGGAAGAAGACTTATGCTCCGATACGAGCGAGGATCACTCCTCACCCGACCAAGCGACTTAAGTAACACAACAACTCGGGCACAATTCCAAGTACGCGGGGAGTATCCATGGCGAATGCAGCTGCAGAAATGGACTCGTTATATTCCCGTATGACCTTCCAGATGGCGTTAACCATCCTTCCAGTCATACCATCCATACCTGGGGATTTTCTACTTCTAACACGGCAGATACTGTCCACAACTTCTATACGATCTAGACCCGGAGGCTCCCTTATTTCATCAACAACTGGAGAAAATGATGGAGTCTCCGAATCTGGAAAGAATGTTCCCACAAAAGCCCTACGCCCCCCACCCCAAGGTGGTTGTCACAGAGCTGCTACGGAACTCCTGTAGGTCAACCTGTTTCTTAGACCCGGATCATCTACATTGTCCCGTACTAATCTCCTCCAATTGTCTTCTTTACTACTAGACAGCTCGTCTGTATACGAACTAAGAGCAGCAAGGAACTCGGAACGTTTGTTAAAGAATTTCTAGAAAGATCAGATAATTTAGCTCATTTACCTCAGAGATCTGAACCAGTATCAAAAGACTAGATAACCTATTTACCATTTGCTATCAGAATGTAAGGGGGTTAATCACTAAAGGGCCAAGCAGAATGCTCGCGTTGAGCCATCCGTCGCGTTATATGTTATCGAAAATACAACAACCACAAGGAAACGATATGCGCGTGTGTTATCGTTTCCTTGTGTTTGTTGTATTTTCGATAACATATAACGCGACGGATGGCTCAACGCGAGCATTCTCCTTAGCCCTTAAGTTAACTCGTTTATTTACTGATAGCATTGGTTTTGAATTTAGCATTATTGTGTTTACTGAGACTTGGCTCACAACGTCTGTGTTAAATAGTGAAATTATGTGTTCAAAATATCAAATATTTAGAAAAGATCGCACTGGTAAAAAAGGTGGCGGCGTCCTTGTTGCAGTTAATGCCAAATTTTCCACTAATTTAATTAAATTAAATTGTTTTTCTGACATAGAATTTATCTGCATATCACTTGAATTGGGTAAATTTAAACTATTCGTTACGTGCTCATATATACCTCCTTCATCATATCTTGATATTTATAATATTATGAATTATTAATATTATAAATGATTCCGATAGAATTTTAGTTCTTGGTGATTTTAATATGCCATCTGTAAAGTGGCTCTCATTGCCAGACTCAGAAAGTTCAACGCCGTTTACATCTGAAGCAAATGTAAACCAATATACATTTGATATTGTTAATCGATTTTGTGAAATTTATCTCCTTCAAATAAATAATATTTTAAATTGTAATGATAGAATCCTTGATCTAGTATTTGTAAATTTTACACAATTTTTTGAATTAATTCGAATTCCTGCTATATGTACTCCAGAAGATAATCATCCAATATTATATATAACCATGAGCCATAATTCTACAATTAACGAAAGTTCATGTGACTCATTTAAAAATATTCTTAACTATAAAAAAGCAAATTTTCGAAAGCTTAATTCTCTTATTTCATCTGTAAACTGGACAACTGCATGTCAATGTAAGAATCACTCCGATTTTGAATTTATAATAGATAAATTTTATAATACTCTAAATAAATTTGTTTCTGAATGTGTTCCAAAAAATTCTGACAGATATCCATGGATTTCGCGTGAGTTATCAAGTATAAAAAATTTAAAGAATAAACTTTTTCGAAAATAGAAGAAGTCAGGCTCTGATTATTCTGTTGCTAGGTCCAAATATACCATAGAGTCCCGTAGGTTGTATAATAATTACCTCAACAAGATCAAAAATAATTTTAAAACTAATCCGAAGTCATTTTATGAATTTGTTAACTTAAAAAGAAAAGCCTCCTCAAAACCCACAATTTTGAAATGCAACAATAAGGAGTTTGTAAAAAACTCTGAAATAGCAGAATGTTTTGCAAATTTTTTCGCCTCTACTTATTCATCTGCAGTTTGTCCAAATATAAGCTCATATCCTTATGAGCTATCCAAAATAGATCAAATATATACGCCTTTTTTACAAAGTCAAGATGTTGCTAAAAATTTACGTACTCTAAAACCAATTAAACTTCCAGGTCTAGATGGTATACCTAGCATAATTCTCAAATATTGTTCTGACACTTAAGCAACGCCTCTTACGTTGCTATTTAATTATTCCTTAAATTTTGGTTATTTTCCCACTATATGTAAGAAATCTTTTATAGTACCGTTGCACAAGTCTGGTAGTCTATCAAACGTCACAAACTACAGAGGAATTGCAAAATTAAGTGATATCCCAAAATTGTTTGAAAAATTAATTACTGGTATTATTTCTCACAAAATTAATCCATTTTAAGTCCATATCAACATCACTTTCGTAGTGGTCTTTCAACTATAACAAATCTTATAGAGTTTACTTAAATTGTAATACCAAAACTGATACCATTTATATAGATTTTAGTAAATCTTTTGATAGGGTTAACCATTTATACTGAAACCATGGGTTTCAGTATAAACTTAGTCAAATGGATATCATCTTACTTACAAAATAGATCACAGCTAGTTTTGTTTGAAGGATGTCTCTCAAAATCGATTAACGTACCTTCAGGTGTTCCACAAGGAAGTCACCTCGAGCCGGTTCTTTTTCTATTGTTTATAAATGATTTGCCAACTTCTGTAGTAAATTCTAAATTGTTAATGTATGCAGATGATGTCAAGTTATTCATAACCCATAATTTTGAGAAACAAGCCAATTTACTCCAAAATGATTTAAATAACCTTTTTCAGTGGTGCAGATTAAATTGTATGGATTTAAATTTGAACAAATGTAAACATGTGTTTTTCTAGAAATTCGTCATTGATGAGGCAATACAATATTAACGGTTCGATTTTATCAACAGTTGAAACATTCGTGGATCTTGGTATTTTAATGGATCCAAATTTAAACTTTAACAATCATGTTATTTCTATGGTAAATAAAGCATATGGTGTATTAAGTTTTATAAAACGGTGGGCCAAAGAATTCTCGGATCCTTATATAACAAAACAACTATACACGTCTCTTGTTAGACCTATATTAGAATATGGTTCTGTTGTATGGGATCCTCAATATGCAATATATTCCGATAAAATCGAATCAGTGTAGAAACAATTCTTACTTTTTGCACTGAGAGGTTTACATTGGAATAGTGATTTTGTGTTGCCTTCTTACACTAGCAGGTTAAAATTAATTCGGTTACCTACATTAAAAAGTAGACGTATTATGAACACTATGATGGTACTAAAAATATTAAATGGTAATATACCCTCTGATTTCCTAATTTCATCTATTAGAATAAATGTTCCTTTTCGATCTAGTAAATATTATCAAAATATATATTACAATAAATATTATATATGTAGATTTTCATCGCACAAATTATTCTACGGGAAATCCACTCAGTAAAATTTGTATTGATTTTAATTCTGTGTACTCTAATGTAGATTTTAGCAAGAATGTTGAACTTATAAAATCTAATATAATTGTATTTTTAAATGAGTAGTGCAACTTAATAATAAAGTGGCTGTTGGAGTAGATTCTGTAGCTGGTTTTCTATTCCCTTCTCACATTCCACCATAATGCGGATTATGGTGTGTACGCGATCCCTACGAAAGGGGGGTCGCCCCCTCGGTCGGCAGGGGTGGGAAAGTGAGGCGTGGGAACGTTCGATAAAAAAATGTAGCCAATACACTTTTTTTCTAAAAAATAAAAAATCATTGTTCTATTTGTAATAAACACTTAATTTTATACCAGTATTAATTTTTTAATAGAAAAATATGAGGTCATGCATTTAAGGGTTAACTCATCTAACTTAGCCTAATACACATAAGAGATAACAATTGTCACTGCATATGGTGTAATTTATTCCTATAGATATGTATGCTAGTGTACCCTACCAGGAACACAAGCACTAAGAAATTTTTAGCGTTAGTGTTCCGGTACACAAACATTAACAAATATTTATGTGTTACTGTTCCGGAGCACAACGAAATTTGTAGTGTACCGGAATACTAAAAATCGCAATGTTCCTCTGGCCGCAACAATAAAAATCGTAGTGTTTCATTTAGCGGAACACTTCGATCCGACCAGTGTAACACTAAAATTTTTAGTGTTCCGACCAGTGGAACACACCGATTTTTAATAAACCGCAGTGTACCTATCCACATTGGTACGGTACAGGACACTATGGAACAATACCATAATGTTTATTTTCAAACACTGACCTTATCCTTAGACCTTATCGCTGTGAAATAATTACATCTACCCAACTTTCTCAAAATATCAAAAGTTATTTCGTTTAATTTCTGTTTTCCGGAAGCATCTTGTTTTTAAGATCTATCCAGATGGTGCTACTGTAAAGTTAATTACTGCTTTTTATAATGCCCTGATTCATCTAAAAATTTTCTTCATATTAAAATGTCACGTTTTTTAAGGTTATATTTACCGTAGACGTTGTTTTATTCACGATACTCTTTATAAAATAAAACAAGGACCCTTGCAGATTAGGATTACTACAATTGTTGTTGGCACACTTTATTGTACAGTTCCGAACAATATCCTACAATAAAAACCCGAAACGGGTGCCTTGGCGTATTTCTTTTTTTATTGCTGTTGTTTTGATTATTGATGGAATGCTCGAGTGAAACAATTTTGCTGCTTATTTGCCTGTTCCCGTAGTGCAAGAATCGACTACTTTTTACTACGTTAACCATTTCTCCTTTATGATATCGAAATAAATAGTAAAAATTAGAATATGCTTGCAGTACGGGAACAGACCATATGTGTAACTACGGTACTATACATGGTATAATAACACTGTGCTACAAAATAACAAAAAAAATTTTTTCAGGGGTTCTATTGTACCAATTCAGTTTAGTTGGAGTCCCTGGATCACGAAAATACCTTTGGTTTTTCTGGGTCACTTCGAAAATTAATTTTATAACTGTAAATATAGAGAAAAACGCGGTTTCATGGATTTTCCATTTGAAACTTAAATAACTTATTTACTTTATAACGGATTTATACTATTATTTTTTTCTTTCGAAGAGTACAATTTTTCCTTTCAAACAAGATATATATTTGGTAAATCGGTTGAGGATTGGCTGAGTTACAGCGGTTGAAATGTGAAAAAATACGCATAAAGTGACAAAATTTATTTTTCTTCGGACTGTACGATGAAATTATGATATCAAGCCATATAAGTTTTATTATATTACGGGGAAGAAAATTAAATTAGCTTTCGAAAATGTTAAAAATCAAAAAAATCTCTTAAAAAATGGATGACTTATACACATTTTTGTATTGATTCTATGCATATTCTTTAAATGAAATATGGGTCTGTATCGTTTCCTGTTACAAACCGTTATGTTTGCAACAGGCAAAGGGAAACGAGATAGACCCATATTTCCTTTAGAGAATATGCATAGAATCAATACAAAAATGTGTATAAGTCATTCATTTTTTAACCGATTTTTTTGATTTTTATCATTTTCGAAAGCTAATTTAATTTATTCCGATAAAATCGAATCAGTGTAGAAACAATTCTTACTTTTTGCACTGAGAGGTTTACATTGGAATAGTGATTTTGTGTTGCCTTCTTACACTAGCAGGTTAAAATTAATTCGGTTACCTACAATAAAAAGTAGACTTATTATGTAGAACACTATGATGGTACTAAAAATATTAAATGGTAATATACCCTCTGATTTCCTAATTTCATCTATTAGAATAAATGTTCCTTTTCGATCTAGTAAATATTATCAAAATATATATTACAATAAATATTATATATGTAGATTTTCATCGCACAAATTATTCTACGGGAAATCCACTCAGTAAAATTTGTATTGATTTTAATTCTGTGTACTCTAATGTAGATTTTAGCAAGAATGTTGAACTTATAAAATCTAATATAATTGTATTTTTAAATGAGTAGTGCAACTTAATAATAAAGTGGCTGTTGGAGTAGATTCTGTAGCTGGTTTTCTATTCCCTTCTCACATTCCACCATAATGCGGATTATGGTGTGTACGCGATCCCTACGAAAGGGGGGTCGCCCCCTCGGTCGGCAGGGGTGGGAAAGTGAGGCGTGGGAACGTTCGATAAAAAAATGTAGCCAATACACTTTTTTTCTAAAAAATAAAAAATCATTGTTCTATTTGTAATAAACACTTAATTTTATACCAGTATTAATTTTTTAATAGAAAAATATGAGGTCATGCATTTAAGGGTTAACTCATCTAACTTAGCCTAATACACATAAGAGATAACAATTGTCACTGCATATGGTGTAATTTATTCCTATAGATATGTATGCTAGTGTACCCTACCAGGAACACAAGCACTAAGAAATTTTTAGCGTTAGTGTTCCGGTACACAAACATTAACAAATATTTATGTGTTACTGTTCCGGAGCACAACGAAATTTGTAGTGTACCGGAATACTAAAAATCGCAATGTTCCTCTGGCCGCAACAATAAAAATCGTAGTGTTCCATTTAGCGGAACCCTTCGATCCGACCAGTGTAACACTAAAATTTTTAGTGTTCCGACCAGTGGAACACATCGATTTTTAATAAACCGCAGTGTACCTATCCACATTGGTACGGTACAGGACACTATGGAACAATACCATAATGTTTATTTTCAAACACTGACCTTATCCTTAGTCCTTATCGCTGTGAAATAATTACATCTACCCAACTTTCTCAAAATATCAAAAGTTATTTCGTTTAATTTCTGTTTTCCGGAAGCATCTTGTTTTTAAGATCTATCCAGATGGTGCTACTGTAAAGTTAATTACTGCTTTTTATAATGCCCTGATTCATCTAAAAATTTTCTTCATATTAAAATGTCACGTTTTTTAAGGTTATATTTACCGTAGACGTTGTTTTATTCACGATACTCTTTATAAAATAAAACAAGGACCCTTGCAGATTAGGATTACTACAATTGTTGTTGGCACACTTTATTGTACAGTTCCGAACAATATCCTACAATAAAAACCCGAAACGGGTGCCTTGGCGTATTTCTTTTTTTATTGCTGTTGTTTTGATTATTGATGGAATGCTCGAGTGAAACAATTTTGCTGCTTATTTGCCTGTTCCCGTAGTGCAAGAATCGACTACTTTTTACTACGTTAACCATTTCTCCTTTATGATATCGAAATAAATAGTAAAAATTAGAATATGCTTGCAGTACGGGAACAGACCATATGTGTAACTACGGTACTATACATGGTATAATAACACTGTGCTACAAAATAACAAAAAAATTTTTTCAGGGGTTCTATTGTACCAATTCAGTTTAGTTGGAGTCCCTGGATCACGAAAATACCTTTGGTTTTTCTGGGTCACTTCGAAAATTAATTTTATAACGGTAAATATAGAGAAAAACGCGGTTTCATGGATTTTCCATTTGAAACTTAAATAACTTATTTACTTTATAACGGATTTATACTATTATTTTTTTCTTTCGAAGAGTACAATTTTTCCTTTCAAACAAGATATATATTTGGTAAATCGGTTGAGGATTGGCTGAGTTACAGCGGTTGAAATGTGAAAAAATACGCATAAAGTGACAAAATTTATTTTTCTTCGGACTGTACGATGAAATTATGATATCAAGCCATATAAGTTTTATTATATTACGGTGAAGAAAATTAAATTAGCTTTCGAAAATGTTAAAAATCAAAAAAATCTGTTAAAAAATGGATGACTTATACACATTTTTGTATTGATTCTATGCATATTCTCTAAAGGAAATATGGGTCTGTATCGTTTCCTGTTACAAACCGTTATGTTTGCAACAGGCAAAGGGAAACGAGATAGACCCATATTTCCTTTAGAGAATATGCATAGAATCAATACAAAAATGTGTATAAGTCATTCATTTTTTAACCGATTTTTTTGATTTTTATCATTTTCGAAAGCTAATTTAATTTTCTTCACCGTAATATAATAAAAAACCCCGTAATATAATAAAACTTATATGGCTTGATATCATAATTTCATCGTACAGTCCGAAGAAAAATAAATTTTGTCACTTTATGCGTATTTTTTCACATTTCAACCGCTGTAACTCAGCCAATCCTCAACCGATTTACCAAATATATATCTTGTTTGAAAGGAAAAATTGTACTCTTCGAAAGAAAAAAATAATAGTATAATTCCGTTATAAAGTAAATAAGTTATTTAAGTTTCAAATGGAAAATCCATGAAACCGCGTTTTTCTCTATATTTACCGTTATAAAATTAATTTTCGAAGT
Source organism: Musca vetustissima (assembly GCF_032173495.1). Lineage (NCBI taxonomy): Eukaryota > Metazoa > Arthropoda > Insecta > Diptera > Muscidae > Musca > Musca vetustissima. The sequence goes on along the minus strand of NW_026877420.1, from coordinate 13,745 downwards.
GACCCAGAAAAACCAAAGGTATTTTCGTGGTCCAGGGACTTCAACTAAACAGAATTGGTACATTAGAACCCCTGAAAAATTTTCGTGTCGCACAGTGTAATAGAAGGTAACAGCAAGTGTTGTTGTACAACAAACGATACAACAACCACATGGAAATTTGTTTTTGTAAGATATACTAGTGTCAACGTCATTTGACAGAAAAATGTAAACAAACAAATTATCAACAATTTATATTTATTTTGAAAATGAAACATTTTCGAATCCTCAAAATAAAATTTGAAAAACATGAATGAAAATCTATAAAATTCATATTTCTACCGCTTCCACATCTTTCCTATAATTGAGACATTGCCAGTTATATGTGTAACACATATGAAAATGCAGGGAATTGCGAGTTATTCCATGAAGAAAGATTTGCTCCCTCAAACTTTCCCAGCAGGCAGATTGATGAAATTGAATGCATGAGCACATTTAATAAAGAAAAATTTCAAATAGTATGCGTTCCCAATTTTCATGTTGGGTGATTTTGAAAAACATAATTTGTCAAATTCATATTGACACTAGTATTACGTTGGAATCACATCAGCTGGTATTTGCTGTTACCTTTTATAATTGTACCATGGGTACTATATGAACCATTGTGTGGGGAGTACTTGCTATTCGTCTGATGTTGGTAATTGCGTTGGTAAATAACGCTCAGTTTTTTGTTACAAAACCAAAAAATGAATGAAAATATGGAACGAATGGATTTTTTACACTTACAAAAAATTGGCCTGTTCCAGTACTTTTTAAATAGTAAAGCTTTGTGGGTTTAAGATCGGGTTTCGAGTAAAAAGTTGCAAAACTCGTAAAATTAGTAGATTCTTTTAGGTTCTGGAACTGAGCAAATATGTAAGTTAGCACATCCCTGCCAAACTAACAGGCAACAATGTTGCCTTTGTGAGCTTTGCTTGGTTGACTGTTGTGTGCTTAGCATGGAGTCGTGTTACGTCTGGTGGCGTGACCATGGGAAGTGTAGTGTCAGCGTATTGTCAGCAATTTTGATTTGTTTAGTTTAAGTAGAATAAGTTTTTGATTTGAATAAAGAAGTTAGTTCATTCTAACTCACCAAAAGGCACACAAGTCTTTTTATTAACTGGCGCCCAACCGGGTTTATTTAAAGGATTTACTTTGAAAAAAGTAATCTCTGACCCAGCCCAAACACAAAAACAAGAACGAAAACTACCCAAGTCGTCCAACTCGCACAAAAGGAATAAGCTCAGCACAAAAACAAGAACAAAAACTACCCAAGTCGTCCAACTCGCACAAAAGGAATAAGGTCTACACAAAAACCAGAACGAAAACTACCCAACGGAGGATCTATTTTGTATGAAGTCGTCCAACTAACGCAAAAGGGATAAGCTCTACACTCTAGAAAAAGACGCCCCAATATAAAACAAAGTCATGTAAGTGTATTACTCATTGAATTTAAAAAAAAAATTTTGTCGAAAAAATTGTGTGTCCAAAAACAGGTGAAAATATCAAGAGATTTTTTTTTTACTTCGTATAGTGCGTATTTAAAATATTTCAATTTCTGTGAAGTGATTAAGATTGTGTTATACCAACTTTTCTATAAAAAAAGATATTATGAACGCGGACGAAATTTCAAAATTGATAGAATCCGCTGTACGTGCAGCGATTCAGACACATAAATCAGAAGTCGACAAAAAAGTCGACGATCTATCAAGAAAATTGTCGTCCATTTCCATAGGACAAACAGATGTAAAACCGTATGAGGAAGTAAAAATTTTTTCAACAATAACATGCGATGAGTCGCTAGACGTTATTAAATCTTTGCCCGAATTTGACGGGAAAATAGAAAATTATGTGTCGTGGAGACAAGCGGCACATAACGCGTATAAAGTTTTTGAAAGATATGATGGTAGCTCAAGGCACTACCAAGCAGTTTGTATCATTAGAAATAAAATTAGAGGACCGGCAGATGCAGTATTAGCATCATTCAATACGGTGTTAAATTTTAAAGCTATAATAAATAGGTTGGACTTTACGTACTCAGATAAACAACCAATTCACCTGATCGAACAGGAACTAAGTACCCTCAGACAAGGCGGACAGTCAGTGATACAATTTTATGATGAAGTGGAGAGAAAGCTCTCATTATTAACAAATAAAACTATTATGAGCTATGACAGAAATTTAGCTTTAGCCATCAATAACAAATACCGACAAGACGCACTCAGAGTATTTGTTTCCGGATTAAGGAAACCTCTCTGTGATGTACTCTTCGCGGCCCGCGCCGCTGATCTTCCCTCAGCTCTAGCCTTAGCGCAAGAAGTGGAGGCGAATCATGAAAGATACGTTTTTGCTACATCATTTGCAAATAGGAATGATGAAAAAAAGAGTAGGTCTGAAACCTCAAAAAAACTTCCATTAAGAAAACCGTCTGATAATAGTTATAACAATAACCAACAAAATTATCATAAACACAAAAACCCACATTACGAAAAGGGTGCTGATGCTAATTTACAGCCTAGAGATCAAACCGAAGAAATGGACTTGGATCCAACGTCTTCCAAATTCAGATCACCGACTAATTATGGTAACGGTAGAAATTCTCACAGACAACCTTTTAAGCGTCAAGCAGGGTCTGACCGGAGTACGGGCCCAAAATTCCAAAAAGTTAATCAAATAATTCCGGAAGAGCAGGCGGTACAATATGGTGACATAGCTCACTCTGAATTTGAAGACATAAATGACGAATTAAAGGAAGATTGTGATTATGTTAATTTTTTAGAGGAAGGTCCCTACTACCGTTTGTAAGGCGGACAGTAGCGGGGAAACCAATACGCCTTTTAATTGACACAGGGGCTTCGAAAAATTATATAAAACCTCTCCATGAACTGAAACATATAATTCCTGTAAGTACTCCTTTCTCGGTTCACTCTGTCAATGGACAAACACCTATTAAACAAAAATGTTTTGTAAATTTATTCGGCATGAACTCTACATTTTTCATTTTGCCAACTTTAACAACATTTGACGCTATTGTGGGCTTAGACCTATTAAAACAAATCAATGCAAACATTGACCTAAATAAAGGAGTCATCCTACATAATTCTGGCTCTGAACTTATTGAATTTTTTGAATGTAAAGATGTTAATTTTATAGAAATTGATAAGATTGATGTGCCTTTCGCAGTTAAGGCGGATTTTCAGAAAATGTTAAAAAAACGAATGAAGGTTTTTGCTGATCCTAAAGAAGCACTACCTTACAACACAAATATCGTTGCTACTATTAACATGGAGAACGAAGAACCAATTTACTCTAAACTATATCCATACCCAATGGGGGTATCTGAATTTGTAAACTCAGAAATAAAAAAGTTGTTAGCAGATGGTATAATTCGACCTTCGAGGTCACCTTTTAATAGCCCAGTATGGGTAGTCGACAAAAAGGGTGTCGACAATCTAGGTAACCGAAAGAAACGTCTTGTTATAGATTATCGGAAGCTTAATGCCAAAACAATTAATGATAAATATCCTGTTCCGAACGTAACAATGATATTATCAAATTTAGGTAAAGCAAAGTACTTTACCACTTTAGATCTGAAATCCGGGTTTCACCAAATTGTTCTCGCAGAAAGAGATAGGGAAAAAACAGCATTCTCTGTAAACAACGGGAAGTATGAATTTTGCCGTCTCCCATTCGGATTAAAGAACGCTCCGAGTATGTTTCAAAGAGCTATAGACGACATACTCAGAGAGGAAATTGGTAAAACGTGCTATGTTTACGTCGATGACGTTATTGTTTTTTCAGAAACCAAAGAGAATCATGTAAAACATATCGACTGTGTTCTTAGGAAACTGCTCGATGCAAACATGAGAGTCTCTATTGAAAAGTCAAATTTTTTTAAATCCGAAGTTGAATACCTTGGCTTTGTCGTATCAAAAGAAGGTATAAAAACGGCACCATCAAAGATAAGTGCCATACAAAATTTCCCAGAACCAACGACGTTGTTCGCTTTGAGATCATTTCTTGGGCTAGCGAACTATTACCGATGTTTTATAAGGGACTTTGCCAAAATTGCAAAACCTTTAACCGATAATTTAAAAGGAGAAAACGGAAAAATTCCTGCAACCAAATCCAAAAAGGTTATCATCAATCTTAATGCCTCCCAACTGGATGCATTTTACAAATTAAAAAATATTCTATGTTCAGAAGACGTCTTGTTGATGTACCCTGACTATAAAAAAGCATTCGACCTTACTACTGATGCATCAGGGCATGGTCTAGGTGCTGTTCTATCCCAAGAGGGAAGACCAATCACTATGATTTCTAGAGCGTTATCGGATAAGGAGTTGAATCTCGCCACAAACGAAAGGGAACTTCTAGGAATAGTCTGGGCTCTAAAAACTCTAAGGCATTACCTTTATGGTGTGAAGACTCTTAACATCTTCACTGACCACCAACCGTTAACATATTCAGTTTCGGACCGTAATCCTAATGCACAAATTAAGCGCTGGAAAGCTTTTATAGATGAACATAATGCAAACTTATATTATAAACCAGGAAAAGAAAATCAAGTTGCAGATGCGCTATCAAGGCAAGTCGTCTATGCATTAGAGAACGAAAATTCGTCAGACATGGCAACAGTTCATAGTGAGGAGTCATACACCTACACTATGGAAAGCTCAGACAAACCGGTCAATTGTTTCCGCAACCAAATCATTCTGGAAGAGGCAGAATTTCCCGCCACTCGAAATTTTATACTTTTCGGAAACAAAACGAGACATATCATAGAATTCGGGGATAAAAACGAAATACTGGCTAAACTTGTTGATGCAGTCAATACTGAAGTAGTAAATGCCATTCATTGCGACCTACCTGTGTTGGCTCACATTCAACATGATTTGATTAAAATGTTTCCTTCAACAAAGTTCAGATTTTGTAGTAAATTTGTCGCTGACATCTTCAATCAATGCGATCAGAGAGAAATTGTTGTAAGTGAACACAATAGAGCTCATCGGGCAGCTCAAGAGAACGTTAAACAAATCCTTTCGGAATACTATTTCCCCAAAATGGTAAAAATAGCGAATGAGGTTGTTGCAAACTGCAAAACCTGTTCAAAAGCTAAATACAATCGACACCCAGAGAAACATGTTATAGGAGAGACAATAGTTCCTTCATATGCCGGTGAAATTCTACATATTGACATTTATTCAACTGATAAAAAACATTTCTTAACTTGCGTGGATAAATTCTCAAAATTCGCAGTGGTACAGCCAATAGCCACCAGAACAATTCTGGACATAAGAGAACCGATTCTCCAATTAATGAATATTTTTCCAAACACCAAAATTGTCTATTGTGACAATGAGAGGTCTTTCAACTCCGAGACTATCAGATCAATTCTGAAAAACAGGTTTAATGTCGAAATTGTCAATTCACCTCCTCTACACAGCACATCAAACGGGCAGGTAGAGAGATTTCACAGCACTCTTGCCGAAATCGCAAGATGCCTAAAAATAGAAAGGAAGATCGATGACACTGTCGAACTCATCTTACAATCGACCATAGAATATAACCGGACAATTCATTCTGTCACGAATGAGAGACCTATTGATACGATACATTCTACACCTTCTGAAGTAAGAGAAAAGATTAAAGAGCGAATCTGTAACGCGCAAAACAGGCAGTTACAATACTTCAACAAAAGTCGTTATGACAAAGTTTATAACGTGGGAGACAAAGTCTTTGTTAAGAATAATCGTAGACTTGGAAATAAAATGACCCCACTTTATGAAGAAGCTACTGTTGAAGCAGACATGGGGACAACTGTCCTAATAAAGGGGAGGGTGGTCCATAAGGACAACCTAAGATAATCCTTTCAATAAGATGTCTAAATGTTTCTTCGTCTACCTTTTATTTTTCTTTACGCAGGCTAACACTACAATTGCTTCTTATGATAAACCTCACATTTGCAAAGATTATTGATTATTCGCATTCCGATTATATCCCAATTTTGGACGGGAACGCGATTATATGGAACAAATATGGGTACTTAAGACATACGACAAACCTTACAACGTATTCCGAGATATTAGACGATACAAAAAACGCAATACAGATCTTCCCTCAGACGCATGTTAAAAAGATATTGGAGGCCGATGTATTGCATATTGATACTCTTTTAACAACACTCACCGTACATCATCGGCATGCGAGAAGCATCAATCTTATAGGCACAGCACTGAAGGTTATTGCCGGTACACCAGATGCCGATGACTGGGAGGATGTCAAATTTGTCGAGAAACAACTCGTAGATTCCAACAACAGACAAATAGAAATAAATACGAAAATACAGATCCAAATAGAAAAGTTGACCAATGCAGTAAACACAATCTTAAATACCGAACGAAAGGAACAAATTGATACTGTTAAACTTTTTGAAATTTTAATGGCTAGAAACAGAATGCTGCTTATGGAATTACAAAATATAATTTTATCTGTAACTTTGGCTAAAATCAATATTATAAATCCCACAGTTTTGGACCAGGATGATTTAAAATTTTTTATAAAAAATCAGATCAATGAGCAATACACAGATTTTACCATATCAGAACTAATGTATTTGTCTAAAGTAAAAGTAATATCAAATGAATTTTGTTTGCATTTTATCATTAGATATCCCATTCCAATACGAACATGTCAGAAAATTTCTTTATTCCCAGTTCCCCACTTCAATAAAATTATTCAATTCGCTGACACCAACACTGTGGTAGACTGTGAAGGAAAGACTTATTCAGCAACAGATTGCAAGCACGCAATATCTTCAACCTATTGTCAACTGATGCCAGAGTCAACCTGCGCTCAACAACTCATATCGGGTAAATCAGCACACTGTAATACGCAAAGCAATAATCTTGAAAAAGTGGCAGAAATCGATGATGGAATTGTCATTGTGAATGACGCTATTGCAGAAGTGAAAGAAGCAACCGAAAATGTAAGAAACATAAACGGCACATTCCTAATAACTTTTGAAAAAAATGTGACTGTCAATGGTACGCTGTTCGTAAATAGAAACAACATTGATATGCGGAAACCAGGAACACCATCATTTCCCTCAATTATTATAAACAACCACAGCGAAATTTTAAGTTTATCATCTGTCCATGAGATGAACTTGCAAAACTTACAATATATTGGCGAACTTGAAAGAGATGCAAAAGTGCGGCCAATATTAGTTGGTTGTGTTGTTTTTATGAGTATCGGATTACTCTATTCCATATTGTGCCTCATTAAGCGTAGGGTGAAGAAGAGAGAACAGCGAGATTTTAAATCTGCCGTAGCAATGGCTATAAAGAAGACCGAGGACGGCCTTCACTTAAGTGAGGGGGTAGTTAGCACATCCCTGCCAAACTAACAGGCAACAATGTTGCCTTTGTGAGCTTTGCTTGGTTGACTGTTGTGTGCTTAGCATGGAGTCGTGTTACGTCTGGTGGCGTGACCATGGGAAGTGTAGTGTCAGCGTATTGTCAGCAATTTTGATTTGTTTAGTTTAAGTAGAATAAGTTTTTGATTTGAATAAAGAAGTTAGTTCATTCTAACTCACCAAAAGGCACACAAGTCTTTTTATTAACTTTCACTCATTCCCGACAATGAAATACCCTGTGCATAAATTGGGTGTATTGTCATTCGAATTAAAATCCGCAAAATTGGTTTTGTATAAGGTGTTATATTTGAAATTTGGTTGTATCAATAAATTTTCTGGATCCATTTTAGTTTTTGCGCCGTGAATATGGCGTTTTTACAAAACCTGCATGTATACAAGTTATTCACTGGAACAGTACTTTCTTATACACCATATGCCGTATAAGTTACTATACCGAATGAACTTTTGCTGTGTTTTTTGCGAAAAATCTAAAACACAAATCAAAAAGGTATTCTACATTAAACTTTCGTGATTATACTTTCAGAATATACAAATTTCAAGAATTTCGCTTAACGGATTTTTCAAAATTTTCTTTCACTTTGAAAACTATCTACACACCTTATTTAAATTCCATTAATAAAAAGACTTGTGTGCCTTTTGGTGAGTTAGAATGAACTAACTTCTTTATTCAAATCAAAAACTTATTCTACTTAAACTAAACAAATCAAAATTGCTGACAATACGCTGACACTACACTTCCCATGATATCCATGCTAAGCACACAACAGTATAACCAAGCGCTAACTCACAAAGGCAATTTAGATGGAAGAACATTGTTGCCTGTTAGTTTGGCAGGGATGTGCTAACTACCCCCTCACTTAAGTGAAGGCCGTACCCCCTCACTTAAGTGAAGGCCCTCGGTCTTCTTTATAGCCATTGCTACGGCAGATTTAAAATCTCGCTGTTCTCTCTTCTTCACCCTACGCTTAATGAGGCACAATATGGAATAGAGTAATCCGATACTCATAAAAACAACACAACCAACTAATATTGGCCGCACTTTTGCATCTCTTTCAAGTTCGCCAATATATTGTAAGTTTTGCAAGTTCATCTCATGGACAGATGATAAACTTAAAATTTCGCTGTGGTTGTTTATAATAATTGAGGGAAATGATGGTGTTCCTGGTTTCCGCATATCAATGTTGTTTCTATTTACGAACAGCGTACCATTGACAGTCACATTTTTTTCAAAAGTTATTAGGAATGTGCCGTTTATGTTTCTTACATTTTCGGTTGCTTCTTTCACTTCTGCAATAGCGTCATTCACAATGACAATTCCATCATCGATTTCTGCCACTTTTTCAAGATTATTGCTTTGCGTATTACAGTGTGCTGATTTACCCGATATGAGTTGTTGAGCGCAGGTTGACTCTGGCATCAGTTGACAATAGGTTGAAGATATTGCGTGCTTGCAATCTGTTGCTGAATAAGTCTTTCCTTCACAGTCTACCACAGTGTTGGTGTCAGCGAATTGAATAATTTTATTGAAGTGGGGAACTGGGAATAAAGAAATTTTCTGACATGTTCGTATTGGAATGGGATATCTAATGATAAAATGCAAACAAAATTCATTTGATATTACTTTTACTTTAGACAAATACATTAGTTCTGATATGGTAAAATCTGTGTATTGCTCATTGATCTGATTTTTTATAAAAAATTTTAAATCATCCTGGTCCAAAACTGTGGGATTTATAATATTGATTTTAGCCAAAGTTACAGATAAAATTATATTTTGTAATTCCATAAGCAGCATTCTGTTTCTAGCCATTAAAATTTCAAAAAGTTTAACAGTATCAATTTGTTCCTTTCGTTCGGTATTTAAGATTGTGTTTACTGCATTGGTCAACTTTTCTATTTGGATCTGTATTTTCGTATTTATTTCTATTTGTCTGTTGTTGGAATCTACGAGTTGTTTCTCGACAAATTTGACATCCTCCCAGTCATCGGCATCTGGTGTACCGGCAATAACCTTCAGTGCTGTGCCTATAAGATTGATGCTTCTCGCATGCCGATGATGTACGGTGAGTGTTGTTAAAAGAGTATCAATATGCAATACATCGGCCTCCAATATCTTTTTAACATGCGTCTGAGGGAAGATCTGTATTGCGTTTTTTGTATCGTCTAATATCTCGGAATACGTTGTAAGGTTTGTCGTATGTCTTAAGTACCCATATTTGTTCCATATAATCGCGTTCCCGTCCAAAATTGGGATATAATCGGAATGCGAATAATCAATAATCTTTGCAAATGTGAGGTTTATCATAAGAAGCAATTGTAGTGTTAGCCTGCGTAAAGAAAAATAAAAGGTAGACGAAGAAACATTTAGACATCTTATTGAAAGGATTATCTTAGGTTGTCCTTATGGACCACCCTCCCCTTTATTAGGACAGTTGTCCCCATGTCTGCTTCAACAGTAGCTTCTTCATAAAGTGGGGTCATTTTATTTCCAAGTCTACGATTATTCTTAACAAAGACTTTGTCTCCCACGTTATAAACTTTGTCATAACGACTTTTGTTGAAGTATTGTAACTGCCTGTTTTGCGCGTTACAGATTCGCTCTTTAATCTTTTCTCTTACTTCAGAAGGTGTAGAATGTATCGTATCAATAGGTCTCTCATTCGTGACAGAATGAATTGTCCGGTTATATTCTATGGTCGATTGTAAGATGAGTTCGACAGTGTCATCGATCTTCCTTTCTATTTTTAGGCATCTTGCGATTTCGGCAAGAGTGCTGTGAAATCTCTCTACCTGCCCGTTTGATGTGCTGTGTAGAGGAGGTGAATTGACAATTTCGACATTAAACCTGTTTTTCAGAATTGATCTGATAGTCTCGGAGTTGAAAGACCTCTCATTGTCACAATAGACAATTTTGGTGTTTGGAAAAATATTCATTAATTGGAGAATCGGTTCTCTTATGTCCAGAATTGTTCTGGTGGCTATTGGCTGTACCACTGCGAATTTTGAGAATTTATCCACGCAAGTTAAGAAATGTTTTTTATCAGTTGAATAAATGTCAATATGTAGAATTTCACCGGCATATGAAGGAACTATTGTCTCTCCTATAACATGTTTCTCTGGGTGTCGATTGTATTTAGCTTTTGAACAGGTTTTGCAGTTTGCAACAACCTCATTCGCTATTTTTACCATTTTGGGGAAATAGTATTCCGAAAGGATTTGTTTTACGTTCTCTTGAGCTGCCCGATGAGCTCTATTGTGTTCACTTACAACAATTTCTCTCTGATCGCATTGATTGAAGATGTCAGCGACAAATTTACTACAAAATCTGAACTTTGTTGAAGGAAACATTTTAATCAAATCATGTTGAATGTGAGCCAACACAGGTAGGTCGCAATGAATGGCATTTACTACTTCAGTATTGACTGCATCAACAAGTTTAGCCAGTATTTCGTTTTTATCCCCAAATTCTATGATATGTCTCGTTTTGTTTCCGAAAAGTATAAAATTTCGAGTGGCGGGAAATTCTGCCTCTTCCAGAATGATTTGGTTGCGGAAACAATTGACCGGTTTGTCTGAGCTTTCCATAGTGTAGGTGTATGACTCCTCACTATGAACTGTTGCCATGTCTGACGAATTTTCGTTCTCTAATGCATAGACGACTTGCCTTGATAGCGCATCTGCAACTTGATTTTCTTTTCCTGGTTTATAATATAAGTTTGCATTATGTTCATCTATAAAAGCTTTCCAGCGCTTAATTTGTGCATTAGGATTACGGTCCGAAACTGAATATGTTAACGGTTGGTGGTCAGTGAAGATGTTAAGAGTCTTCACACCATAAAGGTAATGCCTTAGAGTTTTTAGAGCCCAGACTATTCCTAGAAGTTCCCTTTCGTTTGTGGCGAGATTCAACTCCTTATCCGATAACGCTCTAGAAATCATAGTGATTGGTCTTCCCTCTTGGGATAGAACAGCACCTAGACCATGCCCTGATGCATCAGTAGTAAGGTCGAATGCTTTTTTATAGTCAGGGTACATCAACAGGACGTCTTCTGAACATAGAATATTTTTTAATTTGTAAAATGCATCCAGTTGGGAGGCATTAAGATTGATGATAACCTTTTTGGATTTGGTTGCAGGAATTTTTCCGTTTTCTCCTTTTAAATTATCGGTTAAAGGTTTTGCAATTTTGGCAAAGTCCCTTATAAAACATCGGTAATAGTTCGCTAGCCCAAGAAATGATCTCAAAGCGAACAACGTCGTTGGTTCTGGGAAATTTTGTATGGCACTTATCTTTGATGGTGCCGTTTTTATACCTTCTTTTGATACGACAAAGCCAAGGTATTCAACTTCGGATTTAAAAAAATTTGACTTTTCAATAGAGACTCTCATGTTTGCATCGAGCAGTTTCCTAAGAACACAGTCGATATGTTTTACATGATTCTCTTTGGTTTCTGAAAAAACAATAACGTCATCGACGTAAACATAGCACGTTTTACCAATTTCCTCTCTGAGTATGTCGTCTATAGCTCTTTGAAACATACTCGGAGCGTTCTTTAATCCGAATGGGAGACGGCAAAATTCATACTTCCCGTTGTTTACAGAGAATGCTGTTTTTTCCCTATCTCTTTCTGCGAGAACAATTTGGTGAAACCCGGATTTCAGATCTAAAGTGGTAAAGTACTTTGCTTTACCTAAATTTGATAATATCATTGTTACGTTCGGAACAGGATATTTATCATTAATTGTTTTGGCATTAAGCTTCCGATAATCTATAACAAGACGTTTCTTTCGGTTACCTAGATTGTCGACACCCTTTTTGTCGACTACCCATACTGGGCTATTAAAAGGTGACCTCGAAGGTCGAATTATACCATCTGCTAACAACTTTTTTATTTCTGAGTTTACAAATTCAGATACCCCCATTGGGTATGGATATAGTTTAGAGTAAATTGGTTCTTCGTTCTCCATGTTAATAGTAGCAACGATATTTGTGTTGTAAGGTAGTGCTTCTTTAGGATCAGCAAAAACCTTCATTCGTTTTTTTAACATTTTCTGAAAATCCGCCTTAACTGCGAAAGGCACATCAATCTTATCAATTTCTATAAAATTAACATCTTTACATTCAAAAAATTCAATAAGTTCAGAGCCAGAATTATGTAGGATGACTCCTTTATTTAGGTCAATGTTTGCATTGATTTGTTTTAATAGGTCTAAGCCCACAATAGCGTCAAATGTTGTTAAAGTTGGCAAAATGAAAAATGTGGAGTTCATGCCGAATAAATTTACAAAACATTTTTGTTTAATAGGTGTTTGTCCATTGACAGAGTGAACCGAGAAAGGAGTACTTACAGGAATTATATGTTTCAATTCATGGAGAGGTTTTATATAATTTTTTGAAGCCCCTGTGTCAATTAAAAGGCGTATTGGTTTCCCCGCTACTGTCCGCCTTACAAACGGTAGTAGGGACCTTCCTCTAAAAAATTAACATAATCACAATCTTCCTTTAATTCGTCATTTATGTCTTCAAATTCAGAGTGAGCTATGTCACCATATTGTACCGCCTGCTCTTCCGGAATTATTTGATTAACTTTTTGAAATTTTGGGCCCGTACTCCGGTCAGACCCTGCTTGACGCTTAAAAGGTTGTCTGTGAGAATTTCTACCGTTACCATAATTAGTCGGTGATCTGAATTTGGAAGACGTTGGATCCAAGTCCATTTCTTCGGTTTGATCTCTAGGCTGTAAATTAGCATCAGCACCCTTTTCGTAATGTGGGTTTTTGTGTTTATGATAATTTTGTTGGTTATTGTTATAACTATTATCAGACGGTTTTCTTAATGGAAGTTTTTTTGAGGTTTCAGACCTACTCTTTTTTTCATCATTCCTATTTGCAAATGATGTAGCAAAAACGTATCTTTCATGATTCGCCTCCACTTCTTGCGCTAAGGCTAGAGCTGAGGGAAGATCAGCGGCGCGGGCCGCGAAGAGTACATCACAGAGAGGTTTCCTTAATCCGGAAACAAATACTCTGAGTGCGTCTTGTCGGTATTTGTTATTGATGGCTAAAGCTAAATTTCTGTCATAGCTCATAATAGTTTTATTTGTTAATAATGAGAGCTTTCTCTCCACTTCATCATAAAATTGTATCACCGACTGTCCGCCTTGTCTGAGGGTACTTAGTTCCTGTTCGATCAGGTGAATTGGTTGTTTATCTGAGTACGTAAAGTCCAACCTATTTATTATAGCTTTAAAATTTAACACCGTATTGAATGATGCTAATACTGCATCTGCCG
>NW_026877419.1:0-22174 GCF_032173495.1 Musca vetustissima | reverse complement strand
ACCATTGCAACGATGGACAATATACATAAACCTTTGGGCAAATATCACGCCTCAGACCTAACTATTTATGAAGGAAAAGAAATGATTCCACTATATTCGAAAACCCGACAACAGAGATCCGAATTCCCAACAACACAAAATTTGAAAACAACAGATAATATCAATGTACCAATAACCTCTACGTGCGACGAAGCAACAACAAGCAAACAGCTCAACAAGAACATAGATGCAACATCAGCAGAAAATGCAACAACCGATATTGACTCCATGAAGCGACAATCTTCCCACAACAAAGCTGACTTAAGAAACGTGTTACCTGAAGTCCAGAACGACAATCTAAGGAGGTCTTTACGGGACGACTGTGCCGAGAGAAAGCCGCCATTAAGATACTAGAAGTTCTGTCACATCATCGGGCCCGTGGTGTCACCTGGGGAGCTATTTTCATCACCCGATGACATAGTGAGCAAATATGTGCCACGAGTCCAACCATAAGAACTATAAAAAATGGGTTAAGGGGTCGGGTTAGTTGCATACCGAACCTACTATGAAAACGCATAGAAAAAGAAAACCAAACCCACCTAATGTTAACGACTCCCGCAAACATATAAAGGACCACGATCTGCGCATCTGCAGTTGGAATGTGCTCATTTATGATTAACAGGAGAATCAAAGCCTCGTCTCCAGATTCACTCCAGTAGATAAGCGAATTACTATAATCCGTATAACAGCGAAGTTCTTCTACATTAGTCTCATTTGCACCCATGCTCCGACCGAAGATAACGATGAACAGACCAATGACATATTCTATGAGCGCCTAGAAACAGCATATGACCGTTGCCCTGGCCATGACATTAAAATTCTGCTAGGAGATTTTAATGCAAAAATCGGAAGAGAAAATATCTTTGGTCGGAAAATTCAGCCTCCATGAAGAAACATCAGACAACGGATTGAGGCAGCAAAACAAACATGGTAGTTAGCAGCACCAGATTCAAGCATCTCGATATACACAAGGCCACTTGGATTTCTCCGGATCGAACAGCGAGAAATCAAATCGATCATGTTGTGATAGACGGAAGGCATTCATTCAGTGTTTTAGACGTCCGATCGATCCGAGGAGCAAATATCGATTCGGACCATTACGCACCCGTCAGAGAATTGCCCACTCCTTACAAACAGCAGCAAAAGCAACACTTGGGTACCAAAAACCACCATCGTAACCCTGCGGACAGTAGCAACACGTAATGCGGTGGAGAACTATCGGGGGAAAAGGAGAGAGGAGAAAGGTATTTTCAGAAAAAAGAAGAAAGAACAAGAAAAACGTGAGCGTGAGCAAATCGAAATGTACAGGAGTCAGAATGAAGTCCGAAAATTCTACCAACGGGTAAAACGCCAAACCGAAGGCTTGGGTGTTTTACCTGGAAACCTGGTAACAGATACAGACAGCGTGCTGAGGATCTGGAAGGAAAACTTCTGGTATCCAATAGTAGCGGTGAAGAGTATACCCCAGAACCAATAATAGATGACGGTACAGAGTGTATACCACCTAGCCAAGATGTAGTCAGAATATCAATCAATCGGCTGAAGCATAATAAAGCAGCAGATGCCGATGAGTTACAAGCTCAACTATTCAAGACAGGTGGTCAGATGCTGGTAAGGAGCATGCACCAACTGATTAGCACAATTTGGCTAGAAGAATGCATGCCCAATGATTAGAACCTCAGCATCCTTTGTTTCGCGCCCAAAAAAGGAGAGAAGACGATATGTGCCCACTATAGAATAATTAGCCTTCTTCCCATCGCATATAAAGCGCTATCCAGTGTACTGTTTGAACGACTTAAGCCAATAGTCAATGACATTATTGGACCATACCAATGCGGCTTCAGACCTGTCAAATCCACCATTGACCAGATTTTCACTCTGCGCCAAATCCTTGAAAAAAAAACCCACGAAAAACACATCGACACATTCCACCTATTCGTCGACTATAAAGCCGCATTCGACAGCCCTATCCATTCAGAGGTGTATAAAGCCATGTCTGCGTTTGTCATTCCTGCAAAATTATTTCGGCTATGCAGGATAATTTTAACAGGCACAATATCAGCAGCAGATGACATATAATTGCGAACCAGCTGATGGTTCACGCAGAAGGGGAAGGCCAAGAATAAGATGGAAAGACCAAGTGGAAGACAACATTGCCGAATATGGTCTTTCAAATTGGAAAAACTGCGCAAAAGACCGACGCGCCTGGAAATCTTTTTTAAGCTCGGCTTATGGAACGACAGTTCTGTCACAAGCCAGCTAAGTTAATATAAGAGGCGTGGATTTTTTTAAGAATATTTTTTCAAGCACCTATAAGAGGCGTGGATTTTTTTAAGAATATTTTTTTAAGCACCTATAAAAGGCGTGGATTTTTTTAAGAATATTTTTTCAAGCACCTATAAGAGGCGTGGATTTTTTTTAAGAATATTTTTTCAAGCACCTATAAGAGGCGTGGATTTTTTTAAGAATATTTTTTCAAGCACCTATAAGAGTCGTGGATTTTTTTAAGAATTTTTTTTCAAGCACCTGTAAGAAGCGTGGATTTTTTTAAGAATATTTTTTCAAGCACCTATAAGAGGCGTGAATTTTTTTAAGAATATTTTTTTAAGCAACTGTGGATTTTTTTAAGAATATTTTTTCAAGCACCTATAAGAGGCGTGGATTTTTTTAAGAATATTTTTTCAAGCACCTATAAGAGGCGTGGATTTTTTAAAGAATATTTTTTCAAGCACCTATAAGAGGCGTGGATTTTTTAAAGAATATTTTTTCAAGCACCTATAAGAGGCGTGGATTTTTTTAAGAATATTTTTTCAAGCACCTATAAGAGGCGTGGATTTTTTTAAGAATATTTTTTCAAGCACCTATAACAGGCGTGGATTTTTTCAAGAATATTTTTTCAAGCACCTGCAAACACAACAGGTATAAGAGGCGTGGATTTTTTTAAGAATATTTTTTCAAGCACCTATAAGAGGCGTGGATATTTCTAGAGGATTAAAAAAACTTAGGGGCTACCAAAAGGCTTGGGTTTTT
Organism: Musca vetustissima; assembly: GCF_032173495.1. NCBI lineage: Eukaryota > Metazoa > Arthropoda > Insecta > Diptera > Muscidae > Musca > Musca vetustissima. The sequence continues at coordinate 19,105 of NW_026877419.1, read as the reverse complement.
TTAAATATAGTTTCTAGGGGCTACCGAAATACTTCCCTGTTGGATTTTGTCTAGCAATATGTTATTTGTTGTTGCAGTATTTAGCAGGTGCGTTGTTGTAGTTTATTTTTTGTAATTTTTTAAAGTCAATTTTTTGAGACCTGCTTTGGGCTGACTTGATCTTTACCGCCTTAACTTGGCATGCGTAAGGAAACGTTTTGTCTGGCATCTGGGTTGTTGTTGCGATTTTTTTTTTTATTTCAGTAACTTGCGTTAAGGCTACGATTTTTGTAATTCGTTTTTCAGTTTTTTGTTAGTTTTTGGATTTAATGTTTTGTCCAAGGTAGTATTGCTGCAGATTGTACTCTCGTGTCTAGTACAAGATCATGGCTGGGTGTTTAATGAACTTTTGGTTTCGATTTAAGATAAAGCCACATAAAAATGTCGTTTTTTTGCAAAGATTTGAAAATAATGAAAACAAAACCAAATAATATAGCAAAAAATTTGAAAGGCGAAACTAAACTTGTTTTCCTGGATTTTTTTTTTTTATTTTGGAAAATAATAAAAAAATAAAGAATAATGTTATGGCAATGGATAATGGGAATTAAAAAATATGTTTTGCATTTATTTAAAATAAGAGGCGTGAATTTTTTTAAACATATTTTTTTCAAGGGTTCATAGGACGCGTGGATTTTATAAAAATATAAGGCGTTAATTCTCTATTTTCATTTTCTCTATTTTCATCACCCGATGAAATAGTGAGCTAATATGTGCCGAGTGTTCACCCATAAGAACTATAAAAAAATGGGTTGAAGCGTCGGGGTAGTTGCCCACTCTCGGAACAACCAACCTACTATGAAAAAGCAAAGAAAAATAAAACCAAATCCCCCCCTTATGAACAGGACAGGCGCAGTGTTCGCTTTGGCGGATATACTCAAGAAGTACAAAGCCGATATTATTGCCTTATAGGAAATGCGATTGACTAAAAACGGGGTTAAGGAGTAGGGTAAGTTGTCCACTCCCGGAAAACCACTCCTAGTACAAAGCCAAGAAGTACAAAGCCGATATTATTGCCTTATAGGAAATGCGATTGACTAAAAACTGGGTTAAGGAGTCGGGTAAGTTGTCCACTCCCGGAAAACCCCTCCTACTATGAAAATACAAAGTAAAAGAAAACCAAACCCCCTAATGTAGACGACCACCGCAAACGTATAAAGGACCACGATCTGCGAATCGCACGTTGTACAGAACAGGAGCAGTTCTCGCTTTGGCGGATGTACTCTAGAAGTACAAAGCCGATATTATTGCCTTACAGAAAATGCGATTGAAAAGGAAAAGGTGTAAGTAAATCATATTATTACGCCCTGTATTACAGCTGTCATTAAACGAGACATAAATTTGACTGCGGATTTATAGTTAACAGGAGAATAAAAGACCTCGTCTCCAGATTCACTCCAGTAGATGAGCGAATTGCTAAAATCCGTATATCCGTAGATGAGCGAATTGCTATATTCCGCCCATGCTCCGACCGAAGATAAAGATGAACAGACCAAAGACATATTTTACGAGCGCCTAGAAACATCATATGAAATTCTGCTAATAGATTTTAATGCAAAAATCGGAAGGGAAAATATCTTTGGCCCCACCGTCGGAAAATTCAGACTCCATGAAGGAACATCCGACTACGACATGAGGTTGATTGACTTCGCGGCAGCAAAAAACATGGTAGTTAGCAGTACCAGATTCAAGCATCTCGATATACACAAGGCCAACTGGATTTCTCCCGATCGAACAACGAGAAATCAAATTGATCATGTTGTGATAGACGGAGGGCATTCATCCAGAGTTTTAGACGTCCGATCGATTCGGAGAGCAAATATCGATTCTGACCATTACCTTGTGGCAGCCAAGGTACGCACCCGTCTTAATGTAGCAGCAAAGGTGCGATCTAATGAAACACGGAAATTTGACGTCGAAAAGCTGCAAACACAACAGATAGCAGAAGCCTACTCCGCTCAACTTACCCAACTGCTTGACGAAAGCACCCCTTGTCCCGATAATACTATAGATGCACAATGGCAGAGAATTGCCCACTCCCTACAAACTGCAGCAAAAGCAACACTTGGGTACCAAAGACCACCATCAAGAAATCCATTGTACGATCAGGAGTGTCGTAACGCTATTGATATGAAAAACCCTGCAGACAGTAGCAACACGTAATGCGATGTAGAACTATCGGGAGAAAGGAGAGAGGAGAAACGTATTTTCCCGGAAAAAAGAAGAAAGAACAAGAAAAACGTGAGCGTGAGCAAATCGAGATGTACAGGAGTCAGAATGAAGTCCGAAAATTCTACCAACGGGTAAAACACCAAATCGAAGGCTTTGGTGCAGACACATCCTCCTATAGAGATGAAGAAGGATACAGACAGCATGCTGAGGATCTCAAAAGAGCATTTTGAAAAACTTCTGGTATCAAATGAGGTGAAGAAGATCCCCAGAACCAATAATAGATGACGGTATAGAGTGTATACCACCTAGCCAAGATGAAGTCAGAATATCAATCAATCGGCTGAAGAATAATAAAGCAGCAGGTGGGTTACCAGCCGAACTATTCAAGACTGATGGTCAGATGCTGGTAAGGAGCATCCACGAGCTGATTAGTACAATTTGGCTAGAAGAATGCATGCCCAATGATTGGAACCTCAGCATCCTGTGTCCCGTGCACAAAAAATGAGACAAGACGATATGTGCCAAGTATAGAGGAATACGACTCCTTCCCATCGCATATAAAGTGCTATCCAGCGTACTGTGTGAACGACAGAAGCCAATGGTCAATGACATTGTTGGACCATGCCAATGCGGCTTCAGACCTGGCAAATCCAACATTGACCAGATTTTCACTCTGCTCCAAATCCTGGAAAAACCCCACGAAGAACACATCGAAACATTCCACCTATTTGTCGACTATAAAGCCGCATTCGACAGCCCTATCCGTTCAGAGGTGTATACCTTTGGCATTCCTGCAAAATTAATTCGGCTATGCAGGATAACTTTAGCAGGTACAATATCAGCAGTTAAAGTGGGAAAAGACCTCTCGGATCCCTTTAATACCGAACGAGCATTCAGACAAGGTGACAGTTTGTCGTGTGACCTTTTTAACATCCTGCTGGAAAAGGTCATACCAGAGGCAAAAGGAAGCAGAAATGACACTTTGTACACCAAACAACACATGTTACCCGCCTACGCCGATTACATCGACATAATGGGTCGAACATTGAGAGCGGTAACAGCCACCTTTGAACAAATTGAGAAGGAGTCTGCAAAAGTGGGTCTGGCGAGAAGACCAAGCTGATGGTATCAACGCGCAAGACGTCCAGTAGACTCGGACTCGAACTGTGGAACTTGAGAACTACAGCTTCGAGGTAGTCAAAGATTGTATATACCTTGGTACCGCCATAAATAAAACGAATGACATCAGTTTTGAAATTCGGAGAAGGATAGTGATGGCCAGCAGAAGCTAGTATGGTCTGTGTAAGCATCTTAAAAGCAAGGCGACCTCCGGCCAGACCAAACTCACACTCTACAAGACTACCGATACTACCCGTGCTGTTATATGGATCTGAACTATGGGTATTTACGCAAGTAGATGAGGCAGCTCTTGGAGTGATTGAGAGAAAAATTCTCCGAAAGATCTATGGGCCGATTTGCGTTGATGGTGAATATCGCCGTCGAATGAACCATGAGTTGCGCCAGCTATTCTCGGACCTCGACATTGTTAGACGTATTCTCCGAAAGATCTATGGGCCGATCGCCGTCGAATGAACCATGAGTTGTACCAGCTATTCTCGGACATCGACATTGTTAGACGTATTGAGCTGCAGCGACAACGTTGGCTAGGTCATGTTGTGAGAATGGGTGAAGATGCCCCTGCCCCATAAGGCATATAAAAGCGAACCAGCTGATGATTCACGCAGAAGGGGAAGGCCACCAATACGATGGAAAGTCGAAGACAACATCCCCGAAAATGGTCTTTCAAATTGGAAAAACTGCGCAAAAGACCGACCCGCCTGGAAATCTTTTCTAAGCTCGGCTTATGGAACGAAAGTTCTGTCAGAAGCAAGCTATGTAAGTAATGAAGCGTTAATTTTTTAAAAATATTTTTCAGAGGCTAATTTAAGCCGTGGATTTAAAAAAAAAAACAGAGGCTACCCTAAAGCGGGGATTTTTAGAAGAAAAACAATTATGCGCATAATTTCCGCATTTAATTTTCAAAATAATCTGTATTTACAATGTAAGACCTCTCCGACATTTCCTAATTATATAAAATATTTTATTACTATGTTTTTCGTTAATTGCTATAACATAAATAACCTGCCCCGCAATATCTCTGAATCAATTTAAATAAGTCCACATTTAAAATCTTGCAATACCTGTCTATTTAGAAATAAATTAATTTATACATTTTATATTAGTGAGATTAATTTCCTATCGAAAAAAGCAACGAAAACTTGTATTTCCTCCAAAAAATATTTCGTAGCAAAACACACCCAAACCACTTTCGATAACACCACTACAACCCGAAGCTATATCCTGATGTTTATTCGGAAAAATAACAAAATATTTTCAGGAAATTTTGTGTAACACATTTGATTTCATTGAACTACTAACTCAAATAATGTTGCACAGGAAAAAAAAAACAAAATTTGCACCATAGACACAGCGGACGAGAGGCACAGAAGCGGTGGCACATCGACAGATGGATGATCGGACACATACAAACTAAACTGGTCATAATGTAATCGAATAAACAGAGTTGAACGCTGATGGTTTCGTTTTTTTTTTTTTTTTTGCAACATTTTATCCAAAAACATGAAAACAGTGTTGCCACTCTGCAGAAAATGGTCGGAAAAAACTGATCCCTGAAAAAAATTATTTAAAAAATCTACGCCTTATATAGGCCTAGGAAAAAATTATTTAAAAAATCTACGCCTTATATAGGCCTCGGAAAAAATTATTTTTTTAAAAAATCTACGCCTTATATAGGCCTAGCAAAAAATTATTTAAAAAATCTACGCCTTATATAGGCCTAGGAAAAAATTATTTAAAAAATCCACGCCTCATATAGGCCTCGGGAAAAATTATTTAAAAAATCCACGCCTTATATAGGCCTCGGGAAAAATTATTTAAAAAATCCACGCCTCATATAGGCCTCGGGAAAAAATATTTAAAAAATCCACGCCTCATATAGGCCTCGGTAAAAATTATTTAAAAAATCCACGCCTTATATAGGCCTCGGTAAAAATTATTTAAAAAATCCACGCCTTATATAGGCCTCGGGAAAAATTATTTAACAAATTCTCGCCGTAGCTGCCTTGTGACAGAACTTGCGTTCCATAAGCCGAGCTTATAGAAGATTTCCAGGCGCGTCGGTCTTTTGCGCAGTTTTTTTCCCATTTGAAAGACCATATTCGGCAATGTTGTCTTCCACTTGGTCTCTCCATCTTATTCTTGGCCTTCCCCTTATGCGAGAACCATCAGCTGGTTCGCTTTTATATGCCTTCTAGGCTGGGGCATCTTCTTCCATTCTCGCAACATAACCTAGCCAACATGACCTAGTCGCTCACAACATGACCTAGTCGCTGCAGCTCAATACGTCTAACAATGTCGATGTCCGAGAATAGCTGGTAGAGCTCATGGGTCATTCGACGGCGATATTCACCGGCAACACAGACCGGCCCATAGATCTTTCGGAGAATTTTTCTCTCAAACACCACAAGAGCTGCCTCATCTGCTTGCGCAAGTACCCATGCTTCAGATCCATATAATTGCACAGATAGCATTAGCGTCTTGCAGAATGTGAGTTTGGTTTGGCGGTAGGTGGCCTTGCTTTTGAGTTGCTTACTCAGACCATAGTAGCATCTGTTGGCCATCACAATCCTTCTCCGAATTTCAAAACTGATGTCATTCGTTTTATTTATGGCGATACCAAGTTATATAAACTCTTTAAGTACCTCGAAGCTGTAGTTCTCAAGTTCCACAGTTGATCCGAGTCTACTGGACGTCTTGCGCGTTGATAACATCAGCTTGGTCTTCTCGCCGTTTACTGTCAGACCCACTTTGGCGCACTCCTTCTCAATTTGTTCAAAGGTGGCTGTTACCGCTCGCAATGTTCGACCCATTATATCGAGGACATCGGCGTAGGCGAGTAACATGTGTTGTTTGGTGTGAAATGACACTCTGTCCATTTCTGTTCACTTTTGCCTTTCGTATGACCTTTTCCAGCAGGATGTTAAAAAGGTCATACGACAAACTGTTACTTTGTCTGAATCCTCGTTCGGCATTGAAGTGATCCTAGAGGTCCTTTCGGACTATAATTGCTGATCTTGTGCCAGTTAAAGTTATCCTGCATAGCCGTGTTAATTTTGCAGGAATGCCAATCGCAGACATGGCATTATACACTTCTGAACGGATAGGGCTGTCGAATGCGGCGAATAGGTAGAATGTGTCGATGTGTTTTTCGTGGGTTTTTTTTCCAGGATTTGGCGCAGAGTGAAAATCTGGTCAATGGTGAATTTGCCAGGTCTGAAACCGCATTGGTATGGTCCGATAATGTCATTGACCATTGGCTTCAATCGTTTACACAGCACACTGGATAGCACATTATATGTGATGGAAAGCTGACTTATTTCTCTATAGTTGCTACATATCGTTTTGTCTCTTTTTTGTGCACGGGACACAGGATGCTGAGGTTCCAATCATTGGGCATGCATTCCTCTAGCCAAATTGTACTAATCAGCAGGTGCATGCTCCTGACCAGCATCTGACCATCAGTCTTGAATAGTTCTCCTGGTAGCCCATCGACACCTGCTGCTTTATTATTCTCCAGCTGATTGATTGCTTTTATGACCTCATCTTGGCTAGGTGGTATACACTCTATACCATCATCTATTATTGGTTCTGGGGTATCCTCTTCACCGCTACTATTTGATACTAGACGTTTTTCAAAATGCTCCTTCCAGATCCCTACCACGTTGTCTGTATCTGTCACCAGGTTTCCTTCTTCATCTCTACAGGAGGATGTGCCTGCACCAAAACCTTCAGGTTGGTGTTTTACTCGTTGGTAAAATTTTCGGGCTTCATTCTGACTCCTGTACATCTCGATTTGCTCACGCTCACGTTTTTCTCGTTCTTTTTTCTGAAGACAAGTTTCTCCTTTCTCCCGATAATTCTCCATCACATTACGTGTTGCTTCTGTCTGCAGGGTTGCTCTATACGCTGGGTTTTTCATATCAGTAGCATTACGACACTCCTCCTGATCGTACCACGGATTTCTTGATGGTGACCTTTTGTACCCAAGTGTTGCTTTTGCTGCAGTTTGTAGGGAGTGGGCAATTCTCTGCCATTGTGCATTCAATATTATTATCGGGAGAAGGGGTGATTTCGTAAAGCAGTTGGGTAACTTGAGCGGAGTAGGCTTGTGCTATCTGTTGTGTTTGCAGCTTTTCGACGTCAAATTTCCGTGTTACATTAGATCGCACCTTTGCTACTACATTAAGACGGGTGCGTTGCTTGGCTGCCACAAGGTCGATCGGACGTCTAAAACACTGGATGAACTGGATCCGTCTATCACAACATGATCGATTTGATCTCTCGTTGTTCGATCGGGGGAAATCCAAGTGGCCTTGTGTATATCGAGATTTTGAATCTGGTGCTGCTAACTATTATGTTTTTTGCTGCCGCGAAGTCAATCAACCTCATGCTGTTTTCGGATGTTTCTTCATAAAGGCTGAATTTTCCGACGGTGGGGTCAAAATATCTTTGGCCGATTTTTGAATTAAAATCTCCTAGCAGATTTTTAATGTCATGGCCACGGCAGCGATTCTAGGCGGTTGTAAAATATATTTTTGGTATGCTCATCTTTGTCGTCGGCCGGAGCGTGGGCGGAAATGAGACTGATGTAGAAGAACTTCGCTGCCGCGAAGTCAATCAACCTCATGCCGTTGTCTGATTTTTCTTCATGGAGGCAGAATTTTCCGACGGTGGGGACAAAGATATTTTCCCTTCTGATTTTTGCATTAAAATCTCCTAGCAGAATGTTAAGGTCATGGTCATGGCCATAACCATAAACCCGCAACCAAATTCACTTCTCGTTTCATGGCAGCTATAATACAGGGCGTAATCATCTGATTAACTTACACCAGTCCCTTTCCATCGCATTTCCTGTAAGGCAATAATATCGGTTTTGTATTTCTTGAGTACATCCGCCAAAGCGAACACTGCGCCTGTTCTGTACATGGTACGCACATTCTAAGTGCAGATTCGCAGATTGTGGTCCTTCATACGTTTGCGGAGTCGTCAACATTAGTGGGGTTTGGTTTTCTTGTTGTTTGCTTTTTTCATAGTAGGTTGGGTTTTCCGAGAGTGGGCAATTAACCCGACGCCTTAATCCATTTTTTTATAGTTCCTATGGGTGAAGATGCGCAGATCGTGGTCCTTTGTACGTTTGCGGGTGTCGTCAACATTATGGGGATTTGGTTTTCTTTTTTTTTTTGGCTTTTTCATACTAGGGGGGTTTTCCGAGAGTGGGCAACTAACCCGACGCCTCAACCCATTTTTATAGTTCTTATGGGTGAACTCGCGGCACATATTAGATCAATACTTCAAAGGGCGATGAAAATAGCTACCCCAGGTGACACCGCGGGGAGGTCAGTGTCCACAATTGAGATGAAAGAGGGACCAAGATAAGCCTGGACTTCGCCATGTTAAAGCCAATCAGAGCCGTTGCTTGGTATCTGTCATACCCTAAGCCTCCCCCACGCCTTATATAGGTCTAGGAAAAAAAATTATTTAAAAAATCCAGCCCTATAAAGGTCTAGTAAAAAATTATTAAAAAATCTATCGCCTTATATAAAATCTCCTCTCTAATTAGGATTTGTTCGCAATTTTCTCCAATATGGCACCACTCTCATCAACAGGACCACTTGCTCTCTAAGTCAATCGGTCAACAGTTTTTAAAATTTGTCGGTATAATTTTTGTTTCGTGCCTACTGCCAATGGAGACAGCAAAAAAAAAACTAACCGATCAAGTGAAGTGGCCAGTGGTCGGAAAAAAGGTGAACACACATACACCATTAAAAGATTTATAGGATTATCATAAATGCGGTAAAACATTTCGACAATTGACAGACTTTTTTAATGTTGTTGTTGTTGTTTTCAACTCTGTCTGTATTTATGTAATAAATATGTGTGTACATTTATAATTATGTCAAATGAAAGCTAATTTCAGGTTTTTTTATTTGAAAACTATTTGATTTTTTTTTGTTTTTATTTGAAACTTCCTCATCATACATCATCGCCCGTTTGAGTGACAGATGACAAATTGTTGTCAGAGGAAAGTTTTTCGGAATTATTGAAAATTAATTTGAAGAAGAGATGAGAATGGAAAATTTTTTGGAAATAGGATTGGATTTAAAAAAAAAAATATATATATATTTTTTAAGGACCTACACAAGGCGTGGATTTTTTAAATAATTTTTTTAAGGCTAACAAAAGGCGGGGATTTTTTAAATAATTTTTTTAAGGCTAACAAAAGGCGGGGATTTTTTAAATAATTTTTTTAAGGCCGTAGAAGGCGTAGATTTTTTAAATAATTTTTTTAAGGCCGTAGAAGGCGTAGATTTTTTAAATAATTTTTTAGGGACCTACACAAGGCGTGGATTTATTAAATAATTTTTTTAGGGACCTACACAAGGCGTAGATTTTTTAAATCATTTTTTTAAGGACCTACACAAGGCGTAGATTTTTTAAATAATTTTTTAAGGACCTACACAAGGCGTAGATTTTTTAAATAATTTTTTTAAGGACCTACACAAGGCGTAGATTTATTAAATATTTTTTTAAGGACCTACACAAGGCGTAGATTTTTTAAATAATTTTTTAAGGACCTACACAAGGCGTAGATTTTTTAAATAATTTTTTTAAGGACCTACACAAGGCGTAGATTTTTTAAATAATTTTTTTAAGGACCTACACAAGGCGTAGATTTTTTAAATAATTTTTTAAGGACCTACACAAGGCGTAGATTTTTTAAATAATTTTTTTAAGGACCTACACAAGGCGTAGATTTTTTAAATAGTTTTTTAAGGACCTACTCAAGGCGTAGACTTTTTAATTAATTTTTTAAGGACCTACGCAAGGCGAAGATTTTTTAAATAATTTTTTTAACGACCTACACAAGGCGTAGATTTTTTAAATAATTTTTTTAAGGACCTACACAAGGCGAAGATTTTTTAAATAATTTTTTTAAGGACCTACACAAGGCGAAGATTTTTTAAATAATTTTTTTAATGACCTACACAAGGCGTAGATTTTTTAAATAATTTTTTTAAAGACCTACACAAGGCGTAGATTTTTTAAATAATTTTTTTAAGGACCTACACAAGGCGTAGATTTTTTAAATAATTTTTTTAAGGACCTACACAAGGCGTAGATTTTTTAAATATATTTTTTAAGGACCTACACAAGGCGTAGATTTTTTAAATATTTTTTTCAAGGACCTACACAAGGCGTAGATTTTTTAAATATTTTTTTTTTCAAGGACCTACACAAGGCGTAGATTTTTTAAATATTTTTTTTCAAGGACCTACACAAGGCGTAGATTTTTTAAATAATTTTTTTTTAAGGACCTACACAAGGCGTAGATTTTTTAAATAATTTTTTCAAGGACCTACACAAGGCGTGGATTTTTTAAATAATTTTTTTAAAAGACTATATGAGGCGTGTATTTTTTAAATAATTTTTTTAAGGACCTACACAAGGCGTAGATTTTTTAAATAATTTTTTTAAGGACCTACACAAGGCGTAGATTTTTTAAATAATTTTTTTAAGGACCTACACAAGGCGTAGATTTTTTAAATAATTTTTTTAAGGACCTACACAAGGCGTAGATTTCTTAAAGCATATTTTTTAAGGACCTACACAAGGCGTAGATTTTTTAAATAATATTTTTAAGGACCTACACAAGGCGTAGATTTCTTAAAGCATATTTTTAAGGACCTACACAAGGCGTAGATTTCTTAAAGAATATTTTTAAGGACCTACACAAGGCGTAGATTTCTTAAAGAATATTTTTAAGGACCTACACAAGGCGTAGATTTTTTAAATAATTTTTTTAAGGACCTACACAAGGCGTAGATTTTTTAAATAATTTTTTTAAGGACCTACACAAGGCGTAGATTTTTTAAATAATTTTTTTAAGGACCTACACAAGGCGTAGATTTTTTAAATAATTTTTTTAAGGACCTACACAAGGCGTAGATTTTTTAAATAATTTTTTTAAGGACCTACACAAGGCGTAGATTTTTTAAATAATTTTTTTAAGGACCTACACAAGGCGTAGATTTTTTAAATCATTTTTTTAAGGACCTACACAAGGCGTAGATTTTTTAAATATATTTTTTAAGGACCTACACAAGGCGTAGATTTTTTAAATAATTTTTTTAAGGACCTACACAAGGCGTAGATTTTTTAAATACTTTTTTTAAGGACCTACACAAGGCGTAGATTTTTTAAATAATTTTTTTAAGGACCTACACAAGGCGTAGATTTTTTAAATAATTTTTTTAATGGACCTAAACAAGGCGTAGATTTTTTAAATAATTTTTTTAAGGACCTACACAAGGCGTAGATTTTTTAAATAATTTTTTTATGGACCTAGACAAGGCGTAGATTTTTTAAATAATTTTTTTAAGGACCTACACAAGGCGTAGATTTTTTAAATAATTTTTTTAAGGACCTACACAAGGCGTAGATTTTTTAAATAATTTTTTTAAGGACCTACACAAGGCGTAGATTTTTTAAATAATTTTTTTAAGGACCTACACAAGGCGTAGATTTTTTAAATAATTTTTTATGGACCTACACAAGACGTAGATTTTTTAAATAATTTTTTTAAGGGCCTACGCAAGGCGTAGATTTTTTAAATATTTTTTTAAGGACCTACACAAGGCGTAGATTTTTTAAATAATTTTTTTAAGGACCTACACAAGGCGTAGATTTTTTTTAAATAATTTTTTTAAGGACCTACAAAAGGCGTAGATTTTTTAAATAATTTTTTTAAGGACCTACAAAAGGCGTAGATTTTTTAAATAATTTTTTTAAGGACCTACAAAAGGCGTAGATTTTTTAAATAATTTTTTTAAGGACCTACACAAGGCGTAAATTTCTTTAAAGACCTACACAAAGAGTGGATTTCTAAAGAATATTTTTTCCTAAATAAAACATATCTTACTTCACACTTTCATATTCTGGAATTTTTGAATATTTCCCTTAAAATATTTTTCTATTTTTTTTTCTCAAAAAAATGTAATAATACAAAATATTCACATTTCCACACCACACTCTGCTCTACATTTAAATAAAATGCATTTCAAATCGACAGCTAATGGCATGCAACATTTGTGGATTATTAAGTAAGTTTTGCTAACAGCAGCTATTGGTGCAAAAACTACAATAACAACAACAACAATAAAACGTAAATAAGCGAATTTACGAGAAATAAAATCAACAACAAAAACACACACACAGACATTCACACACAAATAAAAGTGAAAAATCCTCTGCAAACGATAACGAAAATGAAATGGCACACATACACACACTCACAAATGGAAAATGTATGGCAAAGAAAATGAAGTAACTAGAAAAAGTAGCAGCAGCAACAACAACAAAACTTGTTTTACAGCAAATAAAACTTCCTCATTGTTTTACCTAGCGACCAAGCGACCGATAGATCGACATACATATATATCAAGGCATATACATTCACTGTTTTTTGAATGGGGTTCATTTATTCACATTTCTTTTTTCCTTTTGTTTTCATATGGTTTTTCTTTTTTACAATAATAATAATTGAGTTATTTTTAGTTTACCAGGGCAATGTGTTGTGGAATAGTTTTTTTTTTTTGTTTTTGTTTTTCTTCTATCGATTTTGATACAAATCCCACACATTGTTATAAATAATTTTAATGAGATATGGAAAATGCCAAAATTTTCCTTAAGAGGCAAATCGAATGACTTAAGACACAAACGTGAAGTGTATGACCAGGTGGTGCAATGTAAATTATGGTTTAGTAGTTTGAAAAATAATCTCCACAAAAGAAGAAAATTAATTTTTTAAATCAGGTTTATAAAAATCTGCCAAAAATAATTTTCAAAAATTTACATTTTATTAGAATCCTGTAGGTCATTGGAAAAAATATTTGAAAATGTACAAAAAAATATTGAATTATTGAAAAAATATTCAAAAAAGATTTACGCCTTAATTAGGTCTTTGAAAAAATAATTAAATATTCAGTTAGCGGAGCAGTATAGTCGAACGGAGCAGGCATATGAGAACCTACACAACTACCACTGAGCTCTAAAAAATTCCCGGCTTGACTAATATTTCGCGATATTTGCACTTTTGTGGCGGATTAGAGATTAACATCACCTCTCTTCTGAATCAAGATTTTGCGACGTGAACATTTATTCCTTAACATTTATTGTTTTATTTAAACACAATTTGACCCGCTAAATATCGATGTGTCATTATAAAGTATTTTGTCCACAAGATATAATGGACAAACGGACGGACACTAGGCATCAACTCAGCTAATCGATAGTTGATCGATATATTAAATGTTTACAATTTAGTAGCGTATAAAAACCCACGCTTTGATAGAATCTATAAAAAATATTAAATAAAATCGATGATTTATGGGCCGGATAAACAAAGGCTTTTTAATCCACGCCTTTGTATGATCCTTCAAATAATTGTTTATTGTATGAATCAAAAGGGTACCGGTCACATAGGAACAACTCGAGCTACACACACACTACAAATTTGAAAAACACCAAACCTTTTATAACAACGCCTCTAAAAGTGAGGTCACGGGCGAAATCCTTTGAATATGAGACTGGAAACAACATAAACATATTATGAAGAGATTCAAATTAATATAAGAACAAGTAAATCTAAATGCTTTACAGGAATGAAATCAGCAGGACATATTAGCCTGCTGGCACATTAACAGACTAGTTGCTGCTATTTGAAGTGGCATGTGCAACGAAACGTTGGAACATTTTCTAGGTCGCTGTCCACCATTTGCAAGCATTTCACCAACACTTGAGATTTTATATTATACACGAACTAAAAAACCTAAGGGTCGTAAATGAAAAAAGTCTGAACGACTTTAATAAGAACACACAATTCCTAGATGTATTGAAACCCCATATCAAGGTGTTTCTTTTAACTTTTTTCCTACCCAGTAAGGGAACAACTATTCCTGTAAGGAAAATTTTATATATGGTCATTCCGATCATAATTGTAATATAAAAATGTAAATAAGTAAAATCGTCGTAAAGTTCCACCGGACCGACTTTTTTTATACCTCCATCTGTCAAAATTCCTTTAATCGGATGGAACTTTTATATATGTGACCTTTCAAATGGCAAAAATTGTCTAAAGTGGTGATGTTTTTGTTCTCCAATAACCCGGGTTATCTAATTACAGCAACTTTAGTGGAAAACTGTGGTAAAACCTTCAAAATACTGCGACCTTTATAGTGGTCTATGTTAATATGAGAAACTATTTCGAAATTTGAGTGGGAAAATGCTGCTAAAACCGAAGTGGGAAAATGAGGCGAAAGCCTGCAAAATACTGAAAATGGTTCGGTAACGTTATATAGCAGCTATACCAAAACGTAAACCGACATTGATAATTTATGATAGTAAGATTGGACACCACATGAGAACGTGAAAAAAATTGTGCCAATTGGAATGAAAAAGGAGCCCAAACTGCCCAAAATACCGAAATTTGGAATTTAGCAATGTTGATAATTTTTGGAATTTTGAGAACCTAAAATTCAAAATTCCAGCGTTTTAGATTGGAATACGTGCCCAAAAACTTGAAAATACTGAATATTACGGGTTATATAGGGGCTACACCGAGAGATTCTATTCATTGAGAATCCTTAATATCAAATTCAGGGAGAACCAAAATTCCCAAATTGAAGTTGATTAGTTTGAAAACGTGCCCAAAAGCTTCAACGTACCGTTTATGGGGTGTAACCTAAGAAGTGTACCAATATATCTCATTTTCATTACCAAATATCCCTTGAAATTAAGCAAAATGTGTGATCAATTTCAATGTTTCATCATAAAGAATATCGCGTCCCTCCCCATTTAAAACATTTCAGAAGTGTTAGAAAGAAGGGTACCACAAAATTGTCTGCATTTTGGGGTTCTTCAGCGCGTTTTTCAACCAATTTCGCTGTAATTTTTTTGTAGTCGTATATGGTAAAAAAATACCCTACCACCAATAACTATACCCGTTTAGGGTATCTGATTTGTTCCGCGTTTAGGGTTTGGATCTGTTCTAATCATTCTACCTGCAGAGGATATCGAGATCGTTATCAGAGTCCCGAACTTTTTAACGCTTTCAGTGTCAAAAAAAATTTTGTCGAAATAAAAATCTAAAATTTTGTACTTAAAATCATATGAAGGCACAGAGTTTAGAAAAACCAGTAAGGAAAGTAGTAAAGTCGGACTGGGCCGACTATATGATACCCTTCACCACTTTGGGCATATTCTACATATGTATCTTTACAGATGTCGTCTTTTCGAAGGAACATTGGTTTCATACTTTTTAAATAGACTTTAAGCTAACTTTACGCACGCTATTTGGTATGCTTCACTGTTTAAAATGTAATATCAATCGAGCACCCATTGATTATTTGGTTTACAACCAACATGAATTTATACTAATTTCAGTACGGTTTGCCAATCGGCCTAGCAATGGGTCTTTAGTTCACAATTTACTTAAAATCGGACAAAAGTATATATAGGAGCTATATGCAAATCTGAACCAATTTCAAGAAAACTTGACACACACCAGGTTATAGTAACTTCAGTACATTGTACAAAATTGTGTGCGGGTCAGCCAATCTTTGGTTCTTTAGTGCACAATCGAACGAAAATATATATTGGAGCTATATTTTCTCGAAACTTTGCACACGTCATTCTTGACTTAATTCAGTACTTTATGCCGAATTTCGTGCAAATCGAAAGATATATAGGGACTTTGGTGTCCCATTTACATTAAATCGGACGAAAATATATACGTGAGCTATATCTAAATCTGGACCGATTTTCGCGAAACTTAGCACATATTATTGTAGACTTAATTCAAGTACGCTGTGCCAAATTTCATGCAAATCGAAAGGTATATAGGAACTTTGGTGCACCATTTACATAGAATCGGACAAAACTATATATGGGAGCTATATCTAAATCTGAACCGATTTTCTTGAAACTTTGCACACATCACTCCGCGCCTAATTCAGTACTCTAAGCCAAATTTCATGCAAATCGAATGATGTATAGGGACTTTTGTGTACCATTTACCTTAAATCGGACGAAACTATATATGGGAGATATATTTAAATCTGAACCGATTTTCTCGAAACTTGGCACACATCATTCTGGACCCAATTCAGTACCCTGTGCAAATTTCATGCAAATCGAATGATATATAGGGACTTTGGTGCACTATTTACCTTAAATCGGACGAAGCTATATATGGGAGCTATATCTAAATCTGAACCGATTTTCTCGAAACTTGGCACACATCATTCTGGACCCAATTCAGTACCCTGTGCCAAATTTTATGCAAATCGAAAGATATATAGGGACTTTGGTGCCCCATTTACTTTAAATCGGACGAATATATATATATATATATATATATATACATATATATATGGGAGCTATATCTAAATCTGAACCGATTTTTCCCAATTTCAATAGGGTTCGTCCTTGGGCCAATTAAGTGACTTGTGCCAAATTTCATCCAAATCGGAAATGCGACCTGTACTTTGTTTACAATTTAACATATACAGACGGACGGACATAAATCGACTCAGAAAGTGATTCTATGCATATTCTCAAAAGGAACCATGTGTCTATCTCGATTATTTTTGCCTGTTACAAACATATGCACAAAGACATAATACCCTGTTCCACAGTGTGGTGAAGGGTATAAAAAGCAATTCTGATTTTAAAGCTCGGACAGTTTTGTCTGTCTTTCAGCAAAAACAAAGACATCAATTGTAACGATACTTAGGATAACCGAAAAATTGCAAAGGAAGAGAGTAATTTTAAATGTCGAATATATTCGACAAAAGCACTGAAAGGGTTAAATATAAATTCAAATTTTAAAATAGGCCTAGCTGCGTATTCATGTGGAAATAGCTGTAATTTTTCATTTCTAGTTCTTCAAGTATATCCCACCTTATAAAAGAGACTTTTAAAGTCTCTTATGCATGGTACCGTTCATAGCAGGTTCTTCGAATATTGCTGCACTTTCTAAAATAGTACCTCACGGGAAATATTATTTTTTTTAGGTTCATATTTTGACACAGCCAGAGTATACAGACCAGTTCCCATTTTATATAGTGGTCGAAGTTGCTGTAATTTATTATCATTTCGGATCTGAATGTTCCAGGAGTGAATGGCGATTTCATAAGGCCGAACATTTTGTTATTTTACACACAAAATTTTGGCTCATTTCACCTGCTAAATATTAGTCAACTGATTATTTAGACCTTCTAATTAGTTGTCCAGACCTCCTTCCCATGTACAATATGCGATGTTCGGCTTAAAATAGAGTCTTCTAGACTAGAAATCAGAGTTCGGCGCGTTGACCTTCGCCGAAAACTTTATGCGTCGTCTTTAATTACTACCGGAACTATTAAACCCCTGAATATATTTGTGTAAAACTTCCAAATGCGTCCACATACAACAATATAATTGACATATTTTTTCACATATTGAACGGTCAAACAGCCATGTTTTTTCTTTGGCCAGAACATCCTCCCCATGTAAATATTCGGGTCACAATTGTAGCATCTAGAGCGACCAGAAAAACATAGAAAAAGTTTTTGTTTCATTTGATCCCCAAAATATTACCATGGTTCCACAACATTCGGGATACTTTTTCGAAATGCATTTCCAAATTTAAATATCAGTAATTTCGCAATTGCGCTCAACGAAAAAAATGAATTAAACCGAAACAAAAACTACCACTGTCAGTCTGATAATATAATTTAGGTTCACATGAAAAAATCCCCATGACGATGGCTATAAAAAGGTTCAGGGTAATGATAATTTTTGCGCAGAAGGCTAATCTCAATATTATGGAAATTTAACTACTTAAAATGTTTTAATAAATTTTTATATAAATAACTTATATTTTATTAAATTTTATCATAATTGCTTCTAATTTATTTCTTCTCCTTCTTCTTTTTATGTGTTTTATTTTTGGCTTAACTCTGTGCAATGGTTGAGTGCTATGGTAACATATTCCATTTTGGTATGTTCATATATTTTATAATCCGAACATATGTAGACCACCAAAAAAATATATATTTTTTGCTATATCATGTTGTTGCTGTTGTTGTTGGTATATTTTGTAGAGCATTACAAAATTTGAAACACAAAAAATTATTATACAAATCTAAAGCAAGCAGCTAAATATTTAGCCAGCTATCTATCTAGCTAGCCATTCAGTATTAGAGTTAGTCATGGTAAGAGTTTGTGTTTAAATGTAGCGTACATAACTCTAATTTTTTTCAACTCGGTTATTTTGTTGTTGTTTTTTTTATTAAATTTTACGCAATTCACACATTAATTACGCGCTGCACTATGGTCTGCAAAAAAATATGTATGTGTGTGTGTTTCATCCACTCATTCCATTCATGTTGCAATTACATTGGAATTGTAATTATTTTGATGGCTATTAAGTGTTCGTCCTCCTATTGGCCTCCTATGGAGTGGAGTGTCGTCTTTGCGAAGTTTTTTTTTTTTTTTTTTTTTGTGGAATTTTGTTTTTTGTAGTAGTGACAGTTTAAGTTAAGTGCCGATTGTAAATAGCTGTAATTGTCTGATTTTTTATTTGATAATAAAAAAATGGTCCGAGTATTGAAATCATAAAAAATCTTAGTAAATGTTGGATGGGAATTTTTATGAACCAATCATTACTACTGAAGGGGGAAGGGGGAAAGGACTTTTAACACCAATGATAAATTGT
>NW_026877418.1:0-21763 GCF_032173495.1 Musca vetustissima | reverse complement strand
GTGAACTTATAGATAAAGATCGCATTTTTATGTTCGTTCAATTTCATGTCAATGTTCCTTCGAAAAGACGACATCTGTAAAGATACATATGTTTTATTAATATAAATATTGTTGGAGGACATGCAAATTATATTTTTGGAATTTATACCAGTGAATCTTCGAGGTTCCAAGAGTCCAAACTACACACTATATCCTCTTAGAATCATCTTAGTACCTTCGATGATTCTACAGTCTTTTAGTTTTAATCCCTCTAAAACTAACACTTTATATTATTTCCAACCTCCTGAACTTGTTCTCCTTTTTGTGTCACACACACATACTAACAAACACAAGCCCCTATCAACGTAAGTAAATATAATTTTTTGGGTTTGGTCTGGTTTTTGGTTGCAGACGACCACATGTTGGGACCATGTCCAACTGACCAATTTCCAAATCATTTATGCATTTAGTTGAACGTATTATGCAAAAATCACTTTTGCAGTTTCGTTATTGTTTCGTATTGTGAACGGTGTTCGTGTGTGGCTTACCTACTGTTAGTGGTGGTTGCTCCATTTCTGGTCCGATGTTGATTATTATTATTTGTAGTGGACCACATACTCGAACTCCTTACAACATTTTGGTACAAACACAACAAACATTAGACACAGTAAAAACAACAACTCACCAAATCACAGTAAAATATTTAATTCCGTTTTTTGGTGGTGAATGAAAATCAATCGATTTTTTCGGTTAATTAATTACGATTTATTGACTGCATGCCGTTGATTTGCTTCGACGAAAATCGAACGTCATCGAATGCTGAATATGGTGGATTTCTTGTTGTTCGTAAGCGTTTGCCGTCCGATCTGTTTTCGATAATTGTCGCGTTTTTATGCACAATCTTGCTTAACAATTATTTAATTTTTTTCTCTCACTTCAATGGCAGTTCCTGTGACTGCTGGCTGTGATGTTGATTTGGAATTGTTTGTCGTTTTGTCTAGTCGAGGTTTTGTTTTGCTTTCCGATTTTGTTTGTTGGCGCATTTGATTTGGCTAATGTTGCTGTGTGGCAGCAATGACATGTGTAGTTGAATTGCTTTGCCCAAAAAATTTATAGCTTTCAGATTTGTATGTTAGACACTTTGTTAGTTTTGCTATTGCCAAATTTTGAAATATTTACTTAAATTTTGTAGATTGTTTATTGTTGTTGTTATGACTGAGATTCTTAAATGCCGATAATTGTTTTAGTTGCAGGTGGTTCTGAAAGTCATGAATTAGTTAGGCGAATGATTGGGATTTAGATTAGTTTAGAACTTTTTTGTTGAGATTTGTATAGCTGGCTAATTGTAGCTGCATTTAAATTGTTATTAAACTTCGAAAAGTATAAATAATTAAATTTAAAAAATGAATACAAACCTATTCTTGAAAATTTTTGAAGTCAGTATTTTCACTCAATACATGTACACTGCATGTATATGTGTATTTTTGGTTATTAAACTGCTCACTACAAAATAACATCGGCCAAAGTACTAATCCTATTGAATTTGGTGATAATTTCGAATTAAATATGGACAGCTTAAAAACGAAGGTGCTGTAATTTGGAATTCCGGGTTGTGGAGGGTGATAAATAGGTCCATTTTGTGACATAACCTCTCTACAAAGGTCCATCGCCAATTTCGGTTTTGGAGGGTTATCACCACCTTTTCTCAACTAAGTTAATGTGGTTTGGCATTTCATAAACGATCTGATAGAAGTCTTAACGGAGGAGCTGAGGGAATTCTTTAAAAGAGGCAATTTGTCATGTCATAGTTTAAATGAAGTGGATCTAATTGGAGACGAGCTGATAGTAGTCTACGAACTTAAGTATGTAGTAGACGAATTGAAGTAAGTATTTCATAGACAATCTGAAAGGAGTCTTAACGGACGTGCTGAGGGCATTATTTACAAAGGGGGTGTATCTGAACCGAATGAAGTTTTCATAGAATTAAAGAAGGAAGTCTACATATAACAGCTGTTGCTCTTCTGACTGGAGACTGTATTGACTACCGGAAGATCTCGAAGTATTTACCGAAGAGGATTATTTGAACAAAAGTAGAATTAAGTCTTCATAGGCGAGCTGAGGGGAGCTTTTTTAGACCAACTAAAGAGCAGGGAATCTTTAAATACGAGCTGATGGACAGCAGGGAGTATTTAAAGGCGACCCAATGTTAGGCAGTATTTGAAAACCAACCTGAATGACAGGGAGTCGTTAAATATTAGCAGAAGGGTAGGGAATCCCAAAAGTCTGTCTGAAAAGAGTTTAAGTTGATGCTATTAAGAAGGTTATTATAGAAGCGCTGTAGACCAAAAAAGTCATTAAGTGACTCCTTAAGGAGAAGGGAAGCTTTATAATCTAACTGAAGATCAAGTGGTTTGAACTGTATATGGATTACATAATACACGAGTTGAAGGGCTCTGAGTCTTTTTATATCCTTCACCACACTGTGGTACAGGATATTATGTCTATGTGCATATGTTTGTAACAGGTAAAAGGAATCGAGATAGACCCAGGGTTCCTTTTGAGAATATGCATAGAATCACTTTCTGAGTCCATTTATGCATGTCCATCTGTCCGTCCATCCATGTATTTTTGTTAACAAAGTGCAGGTCGCATTTATGATCCGATTTGGATGAAATTTGGCACAGGTCACTTAATTGGCCCAAGGACGAACCCTATTGAAATTGGAGAAAATCGTTTCAGATTTAGATATAGCTCTCATATATATTTTCGTCCGATTTTAACTTATTGATGCATCAAACTCCCAATTGTGGTCCGATTGAGACAAAATTTTTCACAGAGTATTGAATTAGGTCTAGATAGTTATATGCCAAGGTTTGTTGAAATTGGTTCAGATTTAGATTTAGCTCCGATGTATAGTTTCGTCCGATTTAAAGTAAATTGTGCACCAAACTCCCAATAGTGGTCCGATTGCACAGAGTAATGAATTAGGTCCCGACTGATGTATGCGAAATTTCTATATCTACAGGATATTGTGTCTTGCATGTACGCATATTGGTGAAGGGTATCATATAGTCGGCCCCGTCCGACTTTTGATCTTTCCTTACTGGTTATATTTCTTGTATATTTGTTGTTCACCATCCACGAATAAGGGATTTAGAGATTCCCCTTCCTTGAACAGTCGACTATAAATATCTTCTGCATACACCTTTACGACTTTTTTGGCACCTCCATATCTCCCGTATCTTAAAAACAGTAGAGATAACATTTTTGAGTCACGTTAGTCATTGATTCTAGCTTTTATCGTTTCTAGTAATCGATGTTATTTAGTTTATCCTACAATGTTTTCAAGACAAGATCAGCAAAAAATAAATTAGTGTCGCGTCTATTTAAAGCTTCTATCGCTTCTTTAAATGTGTGGCATGCTTCCACAAAGAAATCTTCTATAGAAAACATTTGCTACAATGCGATTTTCAAAACATAATCCATTCTTCCATATTTTTGACATTTTCAGAGGCATTAAACGGCATTTACATCAGAACTTGTCTATGAGGATTTATTTGACATATATGTAATGGATTTAGATCGACAGGATGTAATAGATATGGTACAATATAATCGCACTATTACACCTTCTTGTGGTATAAATCAGGCCCTAGTTTTCAAACACATAGAAATATCTTCTTCAGGCCGGGTAAACACCGTAATACGATGGATGGCTCAACGGATCCATTCTGATTATGTATATAATGTTGCAGTTTGCAATTTTTAGTTCTGTATGGTAAAAAGTGTATATATATTAAACAATTATATTACCAGTTTTCCCGGGAAATCCTGGGATTATCCGTGACAATTGGGAAATGCCGTGAATACCGTAGAAAAGAATTCCTAAATTCAAACACTACAATTAATATACCTTTCATTAGCATGTAAAATCCCGAAAAAGTCATCCCCAAAGATCCAAATGCTTCTATAAATTTTCATATTTCATAATTTTCCCCATGACTATTTCTTCAATTATAATTGCATGTATATACTATTTGCCACACAAAATATTTGGAAATTATTGGTGTAATAAATTATGAGCATCTATTGTTTGCAAGTTCGTTTCTTAAGTCCTTTGTTTTTTTTCCTATCGTATACAAATGTCTCGTCTTTGGAATTTGTTGTTTGCATTACATTGTTGATTGTTGCATGGACGAATAAAAGGAGACTCTTGTTTTACAGGTAAATAAATCATAATATTTATATCAACACACACACATATACACTAACAAATAGCAAACCAAAAAAAGAGTTTTGCATAACTAACATTTCCAATAACCGAGACCAGCCAGTGACCAGCCCAAAAATGGTAAAAATTGGAAGCTTGGACCACATCACCATAATCATCATCAGCATCTGGATCTTCATCATTATCCCCATCGCCTAAACAAAATGATATGGCCTTAAGCAGACTCTGAGGTAGACAGAGGTATACACCACGACGAAAGTCGAGACTACACCATGGCTACTTAAAATTAAACTTGTCGTCCACCAAAAAAGCCCCCAAAATAAATTCAATTCAGCTGAACAACGCTGAACCACTGCACATAACATTATGCGTGGGTGCCTTACGCAAGCCCAAACGGCGATCACAAAAAATAAAACGAAGTGAAATAAAGGCAGGTGATTTTAATCTGTTGCCAGGAATCTGGCTCAAACAGGTGAACTCAAGCGTAACCTGTAATAAATACACTGGTCAGCAGAAGGACGTCGGACGAAGGCATCAAGTTTCAATACCAGCATGGTTGGGAAGAAAATGAAGGACGGCAAGGGGTGTACAAGCAAGTTTAATAAACCCCACAACTGAGGAAACAAAAAACAACAACAAACAAAACCAACTTTTCATCTTCAATTTGAAATTCTCAAAAGTAGTAACGAAAGAAAAAAAAAACAGCAACATAAAATGTTAAATCACGATTTTTGCTCAAAGCTACGCAAACGAAGCGAATGAACGATCAGCATGAGAATAAAATCCTATATAATCGGCAGTTGTTGTTGTTGTTATACCCTTTTTTATTCAAACGGAACAGAACAGAGCAGAACTGAACTGAATCACAGCGTTACTGACCAAGAACTGAGAACACCAAAAATTTATAAAAAGGCAAATTGAATTGAAGCTTTTTCCTGCTTTTTTTGGTATACTCCGGAGGTTTGTTTTTGGCTAGGCTCACCTTAACTACCTAGCTGGCGGCAGCGGGCGGTTGTTGAGTTCGCTGCGTTGGTTTTGTCCTGGAACTGGAGCAAAATCATATTATACGAATCTGTGCATTTTTTAAGAGTTATAACTTTTTATGGTCACAAACAACCACCAGCTACTAGCCAACAACAATAACAACCACCTCAGCAGCAGCAGTTACAATTGTTCCAAGTTACAGACCTTGTTAAGTTCCCCATACAAATGTATGCAGTAACAACAACAACAGGAGCAATAATGGGTATTTTGTTCAACGTTCAAATTTGGTTTTGGTGAACCTGTCGTTTTGATAGGGAATCATGTACGACTTTTGTTATTCTTATTGTTGCTGCGAATTTTCGTTGTACTCCACCGACTGGTAGCTAATTTACATATGGCCAATTCCTGCATACCTACATACATCGTGTGGTATTAAGCAATTTCCATATAAGCTCCATATAAACACGCCCAAGATATTTGCTTTTTGGTTATAAAAAGGAGGAATGATATTTTTTCCTGCCATATACCCACCCAATAACCTTGATGCAGACATAAAGGAATTAATGCATGAACACATGAATTTTACTTTCATTTAAATAATTTTATTGTGCATATATTTAATTTATTTGGAAAAATTGTCCAATGGGAATTGTTATTTTATACAAAAAAACTAGTAAGGGAAGTTTAGAAGTCTAACTGGGACGACTATATGATACCCTTCACCACTTTGGTTCTTATTAACCGGAGACCCAATAAAGTACATATTGACTATTGAAATTACAATGGATATCGCTATATTTTTGGTAGAGCTTTAAAATGTCGCACTAGCATTGTAAAGCACCTATATAACGGTAACCCTAAATATTCGGTACTGTGGGATATTTGACACCTTTTCAACAGAATCGGCTGCATTTGCTAAGTTTGATACTGATTGGGTATAAAATCTTCTTACAGAAAATTAGCAATACGGGTGCACTTTTTAGGGAGCTCCCATATAACGTTGCCCTCACTATTCGGTATTTTGAGGGTTTTAGACACGTTTTTCGAAGGAATCAGCGGTAATTTGTATTTTGTATTCACTTTGGCTATCAGACCGACTTACAGAAATATTTTCAATATTGATTTATGTTTCGGTCTATGTAACGGTACCCCCCAATACTCGGTAATTGGGCACATGTATAAATGTATTATTTTGGGTTGTGGTATGGAAGCAACTTTTCCTACTAAAAATAAAGCTACACCCCAAAAATCTATATTTTGGGGCGCTTGAACACTTGTTTCCAGCAATTTGGGATAAATTTAAAATGTTGGATACTCATTGAGTAGAAAATGTCGTATGAAAAATTATCAACATTGCCCCATGTTTTCGTGTAGCATTCATCAAATTCGCTGTAATCGCATTTCTCAGATTCTTATGTGTGTCAAATCATCCTACCAACAATTGTCAATGTCAGTTTACGGTTTGGTATAGCTCCCATAGAACGGCTTCATTCCATTTTCGGTATTTTGAATTTACGAACCTATTTTTCTGGGATAAACCTATATATGGTAGCTATATATTAATTTGAACCGATTTTCACCAATTTAATAGGGTTCGTCCACGGGCTAAATACATGAGCTGCGCCAAATTCCACCCAATTCAGATCATTAATGCGACCAGTACTATGTTTGGAATTGAACATTGACAGACTGACGTGGACGGACATGCATGAACCGAATCTATGCATATCCTCAAAAGTAATCCTTTCTCGTTTCGGTTGGCATGTTTCAAATGTACAAAGACACACTATGGCAGTGTGATGAAGGGTATAAAAAGGGATTTTAATGGGGACCCATATATTAACATATTAACCAGTAAGGAAAGTAGTAAAGTCGGACGGGGCCTACTATATGATACCCTTCACCACAATGGGTATATTAAACAAGACTATTAACATGAAATTGGATGAAATAAAATATGTGATATTTATCTAAATGTGAATCTACCTAGATCTATCCATAAAGTATGTAAATCGACTTCAAACAAATATAAATAGGTCATCCGTTGGGCTATGTCTGTACTTCTAGAAAACGTAACTACGTAATTCTATGCTCAATTTTGCACGTTGTGCGAAATTTGATGTCAATCTGACTAACATGAGGAGTTTGATGCCCAATTTACTTGAAATCGGGCGAAAATATAAATGGAAGCTCTATCCAAATATTAAGCGATTTCAAACAAACTTGCAACAGGTTAGGTTATAGTAGTTTCAGAACGTTTTGTTCCTATTGGTTCCATGGTGCGTCAATTACTTAAAATCAATCTATAATAAAAGGGAGCTATATCTAAATCTGGACCGATTTTCTCCAAACTTGGCAGACATCACTATAGGCTTAATTCAATACGTTATGCCAAATTCCGTGCAAATCGAAAGATATATAGGGACTTTGGGGCACCATTTACATGAAATCGGACGAAACTATATATAGGAGCTATATCTAAATATGGACCGATTCTCACGAAACTTGGCAGACATCACTCTATGCTTAATTCAATACGTTAGGCCAAATTTCGTGCAAATCGAAGGATATATAAAGACTTTGGGGAACCATTTACATGAAATCGGACCAAACTATATATGGGAGCTATATCTAAATCTGAACCGATTTTTACGAAATTTGGCTGACATCATTCCAAACTTAAATGATTAGGCTGTATCAAATTTCGTGCAAATCGAAAGATATATAGGGACCGTTTACATTAAATCGGTTAAATATATATATGGGAGCTATATCTAAATCTGAACCGATTTTTCCCAATTTTAATAGGGTGCGTCTTTAGGCCGAATAAGTGACCTATGCCAAATTTCATCCAATTCGGATCATAAATGCGACCTGTACTTTGTTTACAATTTAACATGGACAGACAGACAGACGGACGGACGGACCGACATGCATAAATCGACTTAGAAAGTGATTCTATGCATATTCTCAAAGGGAACCATGTGTCTATCTCGTTCCCTTTTGCCTGTTACAAACATATGCACAAATACATAATACCCTGTACCACAGTGTGGTGAAGGTTATAAAAACCAGTGAGCGACAGTATCCTCGGACGGCCTTGAACGTATCATACAACTATAACTGTATTTCTGCGGATCTATTTTCCGTATCCTGATTTTCCGGAGTCATAAGTCTTGGATCATTTGACCGCTAAATATTGACCGACCAGTATAACCTTTCAAATTAGTTGACTATATTTACGAATAACTCCCCTAACCGAGTACATACATCAATATAAATGGTGTCAGTTTAAAGGTCAACCACTTCCCTTGGAGTTTACATATCCACCATAGATTGAACATTTTATCATTATTCACACAAAAGTCTGGGTGCATTTGAGCCACTAAATATTGACCTATTATTATGAAAATAGTTATGTTTGTTTCTTGACCCGATCCCTTTCTCGCGACCAGAAAAGCAGGCAAAAATAAAGCTGTTGGTACATTAGACCCCCAAAATATTAACGGATCAGTAAATTAACGGATCTTTGGTCTGAACCGGACCTACACGCAACATTTCGTACAGTTTATCGTGTTTACATATTGTAATGGACAGAGGGACGGACACACACATGTCTAGATCGACTTGGCTAGTCAAAAATGACGATCGGTATACTAAAAAGTGGCTTTTGGACCATTATTTCGTAGCGTTACAAAAACAAGGCTATAATACTCTTACAGCATACAAAGACATAGAAACCGTAAAGACTCGACAAAATGCATTTTGACAAAATAGTTTATGAAAAAATATACGGGGGGAATCAAGTATAACAGAGACATGTTAAGAATAAAACTGTCAATACGCGAAAATGTGTGTATAAAATGTAAATAAAATCAGAGGTCTGCACTCAAAATATATATGTTCATTTTATAAGCTTAAGATATATGACCAAAAACGTTTAATATTGTTCTCTCTGTTGTTATGATATATTAACAACAGAGGAAAAGCCATCTGTTGGAAATTGTTTACGTATGAATTGTCCTATCTGTATACTTTTATGTCTTTGCAGCATTTGTGTAGGGTATAGTTATACCTTTATCCGTTTTCTAGTCACACAAGAGGCTATAGAGACAGGGGAAGGGCATCTAGGCTACTAATATGAATCGCTATTTTGACAATGATCGGTCAATATTTAGCGGTTCAAATGGGTCAGACTTTTGTGTGAAAAATTATAACATTTTATGACATATAAGTATATTCCTGGAAAATATGATGCCAGAATAAGAAGGAGGATGCAAATTTCGCGAAATATTGACCAGGCTCAAAATATAGATCCGCAGAATGTTAGTTTCATTGGTAGTTGTGTAGGGTATAATAAGGTTGGTCCCATCCGACTATACTATCCCGCTCACTGGTTTGTGAACAAAAGATTTCTTACAATATAGGAATCCGAAAAACCAAATTATTATGAATTCTGTTGAAATCGCGTTAAATCCCCAAAACACCAAAAATTGGTGTGCATACCTGAACAGGCGTCCAAAATCCTCCGGTACCGTTTTATGGGGACTACCCCAAGATGTAGACTTACATTGATAATTTCCACAATCCAGAATACCACGTTACAATCAACTCAATTGAAAAGCGTGCTCAAACACTCCCAAATACCGACCTTTTTATGAGGTTCTACATATATAGTTACTTTAAAAAATTTCGGGCAAGCTGAAGAAGTGGACCAATAAGATTAAAACCACCAAAATTCGGAAAATATATGGGCGGGCTGTACCTAAACGTTGATCGTCATGGATCATTTTTAGTGGGGGTATATACATTCTGATAAAGCAAAAATTTGCCGAAATATTGGTTTTTGACCCCATGTTTCTTTGGAATAAACCTGTTTCATATAATTTGGAGCCGATTTAGAAATATCCAAATTGGTTTTTGACCCCATGTTTCTTTGGAATAAACCTGTTTCATATAATTTGGAGCCGATTTAAAAATATCCAAACGTCCACTCCTTATGGAATCTCCTTCTGGCATCTCACCCACAAAAGGTCAACATTATTAATATTTATAGATCCAATATAAAGCTAATGGAATTTCCGATTTCATCCAAACTGTATGCATTGTAGCATTTCCTTCAAACTTAAGTTATGTTCAAAGATGAAGGAAATCGGTGTACTCCTTCTGGTACCTCCTCCACAAAATTGTCAAAATTTATGAAAATGGTTTTTAAAATATTATGCGAACAGAGCATCCGATTGCACAACATAATATTTTAACCATACCTGTATGTTGTTGAGAGATGGAACTTATCGGTTCACTCTTAACCCACAACGGGTCAAAATTTTACATGTAAATCTTATGTGGAGCAAACGAAATATCCAATTTCATTTTAACTTTGAACATGAATGTGGGACCCGTAGGTCCACTCTGGTACCTTTGTTCAAACATACATAACTTTTAAGATGGGGTCTATAGGGAGATCTACTCTGGAGATGACCAACTTTTTGAAAAAAATATATACCTTATATAAAGGGAGTAATGAAACCTGGAGGGTATATCACTATCGGCAACATCGACTAACACTTGTTTACTTGTTAGTAGGGAGATTTAGTTCCTTATAAGATCCCAAATTACGAAGTTGCAGCTATTTTCGTTGAAAATAATGCTCAAAATACCGAAAAAGTGATTTTGCCTAACGTGGGCCAACAAATAAAAGACAACTTTATGCAAATTTTTTAATTTCTGTTTGAAAGATATTATTTGTTTTTAAACATATTGTATGTTTTAATTCTAAGAAGCTTCACATTATTAGCATGTACCTTCGAGTACATAATTAATGGATTGTCCGACTAAAGGCTTTAATTAAACATTTCTGCACTAAAAATATATTTCCGCAAACGATGCAAACACTTCATACCTTCCAAATTTGTATATGCATTCTACATCTCTACACTAATAAATAATAATTCAGGTATAAGAACTAAAATGACCACTTATATTTGGTAATTCTAGGAAATAGCTATTATAACAAACAGATAAATGTTTCAAAACATAATTTTGAATTATATTTGCTCTATTGTATTGTTATCTGTAAAATCAGTAAAGATATTCCTTGAATAAGAAAATAGTTCCCACAACAGGCAAATAAATGCATTTTATAAAAAAAAATATTTTGAAATTTTGTGTGGTTTGGCCGTTGGTTATTGGTGTGTCCAATTTAATTGCCAACATTTATCTCTGCACAACAACAACAACGACGGAAAAAATCTATATCGTTTAGTTTATGATTCATTTTTTTCTGTTTCAATTTTTTTAATTTCATTTTTAATTATAGACGTTTCTATAATAATTATGGGGTTTTTGGTTATGCTGAGTTTGCGTTTAGCCTAAATTAAATACTCACCTGTTTCGAAATGTAGATTTCTTGTGGTTTGGTGTGAGTTTACTTGCTTGGCTGACTGTCGTGCTTTTGGTTTGTCCATTTAAGCCAGCCAGTCAGCCATCCAGCATTCCTTATTAGCTTAAGGCCATGTTTACATTGTATATTTTTGTTGTTTTGGGTACATGCCTTGTGATAATAGCTGTAATTTATAAAATAATTTTATATTGTTGAGTTGATATGTGTACGTGTGTCTGTATATGTTTATGCTGTGGTTTGCATGAGTTTTTATCACCTCAAAACTTGAAATGATTTGATTTGGTATTGTTTGATAAATTTCAACAAATTATAAACAATTATATATTGTGTGTATGTTTGTTTTGGTGTTTCTATTTTTTTTTTGTTTTTCAAATTAAAAATCATAACATAGATCAAATATCAAAGATATTAACAAAATATTGTTGTTCTCTATAGAGACGTAATCCGTAAACAGTCGAATATTAATTTAAAAATCAAGGTCAATATTGTGTTAGTATTTTGTGTTCGTCTACGAATAAAAACCTCCTATATTTGCCCCAGCCATCAGCAACGATTAAGTTAAGAAAAATAACAACAACACCAATAATTTAAATAATGAATTTTGTTGGGATTAACATTATTGCAAAGAACTCTGCTGTAATTACAGAACCATTGAAACATGTTTGTTTCTTAAGTCTTTTGATTTGTAGAATATTTCTTTTATAACTCACATCGCAATGTGTGAATTAATATATTTATTGAGATGAAACGTTATTGGTATGGTATATTGACGTATTTGGGAACAAGAATAGTATAGTTCTTTACCAAAAACCAAAAATTAATAATATCAGAATAAAAATATTTATACCCTACACAACTATGTTGTCAGGGTATTATAGCTTTGTGCAGCCCCAAATGTTTGTAACGCCGCGAAATATTGGTCCTAGACCCACCTTTAAGTATACCGATCGTCATATCTCGACTAGCTGAGTCGATCTAGACATGTGTGTCCGTCCGTCCGTCTGTCCATTATAATTTGTAAACACGATACAGGCCACAGTTATGGACCAATCTTCACGAAATTTTGCATGTATGATGGGTTCTGGCTAATGAAGACCCCTATTTTTTTGGAAAAGATCGGTTAATATTTAGGGGATGAAATGGACCAAATACTAAATTTTTGTCGGTTTTTCTGGTCGCTCCAGAGGCCGCAATTATGGCCCAAACACCGCGAATTTTTGCATGGAGAAGGGGATCGGGCCAGAGAATAAGCATGCATGTTTTTATAAAGATCGGTCAATATTTAGCGGGTCAAATGGACCCTGACTTTCGTGTGAAAAATGACAAAATTTGTATTCTATGGCATATATATTTACTCCTGGAGGATGTAGACCCCAGGAGTTGATAGCATATCCAAGAGGAGTGGTTGGCCTTTAAATTGATACCAAATATAGTGATGTATCTACTCAGATGTGGGAGTTACAGTCAAATATTTACTGGTGCTTATGTATTCAGATATTATTTAGTAACCCACTACCACATAAGATGGAGAAATATCGCGCTGATGGCTTTGAAATTTTGCATGAAGTTCCAGTTATGGTCAAGAACAACGCCTACAATTTTCGGTGATGATCAGATTAAAATTTTGGGATGAAATGGACCGAAAACATAATTTTTTGTGTGTTTTCGAGTAGAGTATAATCCGAAAATCACAACACACCAACCGTGAAGGTAATCTGGACAAGTAATTAGAAGGACTGTACTGAATATTCGAAAAAAGTAAGGAAGAGGTATTGTTAACCTCTAATCGGACAAGAGGGTGCAAATATCAAGAAATATTGCCCAGCCTCGGAATAAAAATCCGCAGAAAGTTAGAGTTACCTGGTAGTTGTGTAGGGTATCGTATGGTCGGCTCCGTCCGACTATACTGCTCCGCTCACTGGTTTTTAAATATCAACATACATTATCATTATACCCTTCACAACACTGTGGTACAGGGTATTATGTCTTTGTGCATATGTTTGTAACAGGCAAAAGGAAACGAGATAGCCAAATGGTTCCTTTTGAGAATATGCATAGAATCACTTTTTAACTCGATTTATGCATGCCCGTCCGTCCGTCTGTCTGTCTGTCCATGTTAATTTGTAAACAATGTACAGATCGCATTTATTATCCGATTTGGATACAATTTGGCATAGGTAACTTATTTGGCCCAAGGACGAACCCTATTAAAATTGGGAAAAATTGGTTCTGATTCAGATAAAGATATATTTTCGTCCGATTTAATGTAAATGGTGTACCAAAGTCCCTATAAATCTTTCGATTTGCACGAAATTCGGCACGGCGTAATGAATTAGGTCTAGAATGATGTGTGTTAAGTTTTGTGAAAATCGGTTCAGATTTAGATATAGCTCCCACATATATCTTCGTCCGATTTAATGTAAATGGTGCACCAAAGTCTTTTAATATCTTTCGATTTGCACGATATTTGGCACAGCGTACTGAATTAGGTCCATAATGACGTGTGTTTAATTCCCTGAAAATTGGTCCCGATTTAGATATAGCTTCCATATATGTATGTATATATATATATATATCTTCGTCTGATTTAATGTAAATGGTGTACCAAAGTCCCTATATATATTTAGATTTGCACAAAGTTTGGCACAGGTAATGAATTAAGTCTAGAATTATGTGTGTTAAGTTTCCTGAAAATCGGTTCAGATTTAGATATAGCTCCCGTATATATTTTCATCCGATTTAATGCAAATTGTCCATCAAAGTCCCTATATATCTTTCGATTTGCACGAAATTTTGTACAGCGTAATGAGTTAGGTCTAGAATAATGTGTGTTTAGTTTCGTCAAATTCGGTTCAGATTTAAATATAGCTACCATATATATCTTCGTCCGATTTAAGGTAAATGTTGCACCAAAGTCCCTTAATATCTTTCGGTTTGCACGAAATTTGCGTAATGAATTGAAGAATGACATGTTTATGGATCCAATTTCATTTCACTGGTTCTTTAAACATGTGACGTCTGTCAGAATTCATCCGTTGAATATACCCAAAGTGGCGAAGGGTATCATATAGTCGGCTCCGTCCGACTTTACTACTTTCCTTACTGGTTTTTAGTATCAACATACATCATCATTTTTTTATAACATCGGCCCTCGACTGAATGCTCATGGAAATTTCCATATCTTATCAGAACTTAATTTTTCGTTCAAATGATAAACATCCTATAGCCTTCGTCGGAATTACTAATCCATCCATCCATCCATCACCCAAACCTTTGCAATTCCTTGCTCCTATGTTATTTGAATCAGGATATTGTTCTTGTGAATGAGAACAAAAATAAATTTTTATTAATTTTTTAACCCAAGTAATAGGTCTGTCTGTCCATGTTAAATTGTAAACAGAGTACAGGTCGCATTTATGATCCGAATTGGATAAAATT
Source organism: Musca vetustissima (assembly GCF_032173495.1). Classification (NCBI taxonomy): domain Eukaryota; kingdom Metazoa; phylum Arthropoda; class Insecta; order Diptera; family Muscidae; genus Musca; species Musca vetustissima. The sequence goes on along the minus strand of NW_026877418.1, from coordinate 6,728 downwards.
TGGCATAGATCACTTATTTGGCCCACGGATGAACCCTATTGAAATTGGGAAAAATCGGTTCAGATTTATATATAGCTCCCACATATATATTTTGGTCCGATTTAATGTATACGGTCCCTATATATCTCTCGATTTGCACGAAATTTGGAATAGCTTACTGAATTAGGTCTAGAATGATGTGTGTTAAGTTTCCTGAAAATCTGTTCAGATTTAGATATAGCTCCCATATATATTGTCGTCCGATTTAAAGTAAATGGTGTAACAAAGTCCCTATATATCTTTCGATTTGCAAGAAATTTTGCACAGCCTAATGATTCAGGTCTAGAATGACGTGTGTTAAGTTTCGTGAAAATCGGTTCAGATTTAGATATAGCTCCCATATATATCTTCGTCCGATTTAAGGTAAATTGTGCACCAAAGTCCCTATATATCTCTCGATTTTCACGAAATTTGGCACAGCGTAATGAATTAGGTCTAGAATGATGTGTGTTATGTTTCGTGAAAATTGGCGCAGATATAGATATTGCCCCCATATATATTTTTGTCCGAATTAATGTAAATGGTGTGTCAAAGTCCCTATATATCTTTCCATTTGAACAAAATTTGTCATAGCATACTGAACTAAGTCTAGAATGTTGGGTACTAAGTTTCGGTTCAGATTTAGACATGGCTACTATATATATTTTCTTGCAATTTTATGTAAATTGTGCACTAAAGACCCAAAGTTTGTCCGATTGCCACAAATTTTTGTACAATGAACTATAGTTAATATAATATAATATAATCACTTGCAAGTCTCGTTGAAATCGGATCAGATTTAGATATAGCTTCTACGTATATATATTCGTCCGATTTTACACAAAATTTTGCACAACGCACTAAAGTTAATATACCCTAGCATGTGGAAAGTTTTGCTGAAATTGATTAAAATGTGGATAGAGCTACCATATATATTTTCTCCGGATTTTATGTAAATGATGCACCAAAAACGCAAAATGTAGCCAATGAGCGCAAAACTTGCTGAAATTAGTATAATCTAACCTGTGACAAGTTTTGATGAAATCGGTTTCGATTTTGATATAGCTTTTATATATATTTTCGTCCGATTTTAAGTAAATGGTGCACCAAACTCCTCATGTTTATCAGATATTTATCCAAATAATCAATGGGTGTCCGATTGATATTTGCTTTAAATTGATTTACATAATTTTGTACCATTGTTCCTTCGAAAATGCGACGTCTGTTAGGATTCATCAGTTGAATATACCCAAAATGGTGAAGGGTATTATATAGTCGGCCCAGTCCGACTTTACTACTTTCCTTACTGATTTTTATATGAACTGAAGGATTTTATGTAACATGCTTCGGAATGTCAGATTTGGGCCAAATATGCACCGTTTTGTTGTATGATTTGTTACCATTTTAAAGGTAACTCTATACATTCACTTCACCTTTTTGTGGTGGGTATAAAGAAGATGTGGCGCGAAAATAATAGGTTGAGGTTAAGTTTTTTACAACGCTGTAAATAAATAATTCGATCGTTTCCGACAGTATTTGATTTCCCACATGAAAGGGAGATACCTGATTCGGCAGTGACCTGTCCTGCTTTCTCGAAGTGGATCATACTAATTTTGCCAATATAATACATAAGAGATTGTATTGCCTTGGAAATCATTCCTGTGTGATCAAACTCGAACAAGCTCATCAGCTATTTTATTCATTTATCAATCACAACACAGGCTAGTTTGAAGGACGTTTGCATGTACCGAATGTGAGGTTAACAATGTTTTTATATTCTTGAACCTCAGTGTACTCATTTGCACTGCTTATTTTAGAGAGAAATATTATCATTCCAAGTACCTGATATGGAGTTCTTGCCAGAATAAAGTAAGAAAATGGTCAAATAATTTTTTTCAAGGCCAAGTAAACTTTCCAATGTCTTAAGTAAAAGGAAGAGTGACTACCTAGTATGTTGACCTTAGCCGAAGTATTTCAAGCTCTAATAATCACTTTAATTGATGTAAAGATTTAAAGTGCTCATTTATTTTTGAGTGCTGTAGTGGATAACAAATTTTCTAGACTCTTTGACTTAAGGGGACCCCCCCCCCATTCTTGGTGTCAAAATGTTTTTGACTTAATTCGAATCTACTCTAATTCTAGAATGTCCCTACAAAATTTCAAGTGAAAATCTCAAGAACTCTTAAAGCTATAGCTGATTTTATGTGTCAGCATCAAGAGACGGCAAGAGGGATTCACATTTTTCTCGAGTCAGTGTTTTACGAATGGCGGGCACGATAACTCAAAAACTAATAATCTAGTCGGTTCCAAATTTTGACACGTTTCTCTGGGAGTGTATAGTTCTCGTATGAACTAGGATAAAGCCAATCGGTGAAGAACTTCCTTATTTTTTAACTTAGATTGTGGTAAAAAATAGGCGATTTTTCAAAAAAAATATTCTAAGTTCCGCCATTTTGTTAATTGTTGTGCGAAGTCAACTAGTTCATACGAGAGCCAGACATGTACTCTTTCTAACACCGTTGGAATTTTCGGATTCCGATGTTCCAGTGAGGAGTTATCATGCCCGCCATCAAAAATAAGGACTTTTCTTTGATCACAAAAAACAATAACAAAACAACAACAACAAATGTTTGTAAATTATTTTTCTTCCTTTTTAAATCTTCAAATATATGGGAAATTACAAAATTCTTTTAAAATTCCATTAAAAAAATTTGAAATTTTTTTTGCGAGCACATTTATGATTTTTTGTACATAGGTTGAGAAAAATATGCTGATTCGAAATCTGTTCGCGTTCACAAATTCGGATGCTGCGCACAAAAGTTATAGCGGTTTTAAATATTGTATTTCAAATATAAATTAAATGGATTCCTTTTTGTTGTATTCTGCAACTTAGTCACTGATCACATGTGCGTGTGTCGTGTAGTTTAGCCACAAATCAGGAAGGAACACAAAAAACTCGTTGGCTTCAACACATTTTCACCCATATTCTTACATTACCACCATCACAGCTTCCACGCAACTTATTATTTATTACCTATATTTTAAGATTATGACAAAAACACTTCATTTTATAGAAATGAATTTAAATTATATGCAATATGTTCATATTTCGCGAGTTATAACCTTGCAAACCTCAGCTTCAAGGAATTTAAAAGATTTTTGTAATTTCCCATATATGTGCAAAGTTACAAACCTTAACATTTACCAGCTCATTTAAAATTTTAAAAGTAAAAAATTGGGGGTTGGGGTTTCCCTTAATTATTTCCGTGGCATTTGCTTATCGGCTGCTGTATGCGTGGTAGAAAGGTTGACACTCTTTTCTGCCATCCATACATGGCGACCCTTTCTGACTTGAGACTTTCATGACTGTACTGTCAGAGTCGTCTTCCTCATAAGTCATCGCGGTCAGCTGGGGTTCTCTCCTGACTAAGGTAGAATCTACCGCATTCCTCAACAAGTGAAAAGCGTTAAGTTCGGCCGGGCCGAACTTTGGATACTCTCCACCATAGATAAACTGACAGGTACTTGAAATGAAAGTATAGGGAAACTACCAAAAAGTGGACCTAAACCGACATTTCTAAAAACGGATTATGTAAACCCTAATAAAAATTTCAGAAATTTTTAATGGATAATTATACCCTCAACCTTATGGCTAATGAGGGTGTATGCACTTTAACACGGTAAAAATGTGCCTCATCGAAATATTGGTTCTAGACCCCATGTTTCTCTGAACCAAATCCGTTTCAGAAAATTTCATCCAAACTTTGCCCATCATATTATTTCTTCAAAACTTAGTTCACATTCGAAGAGGGGGAATATCGGTTCACTCCTTCTCGAACCTCCACACAGGGGTTAGGTCTAAATGCTATCCTCCTTAGCTGAAATGATTACAACAGAGTCTTAGAACCAAACTCAAAACGCGGAACAACTCAGATAACTATTTCAACATAAAAAGGGGTTATATGGGGACTACCCCAAAAAGCGGGCGAATATTAATTATTACTGGTAGGGAGATTTGTTACCATATACGACTACAAAATTACCATATACGACTACCAAATTGCAGAAAATTCGGTTGAAAAACGCGCTCAAGAATCCCAAAATACCGAAAATTTTGGGTAGCCTAATGTGGGCGCTATCCGAAAAAATTGACTATATTAAAAATACTAAATAACAGCTAATTCGGCGGAAAAATACGACCAAAATCCCCAAAATACTGAAAATGAGGAGGTGGGGGCTACCAGAAAAAGTGGACCTCTATTTATTATTTTTTGTGGAGACATAAGAACCCAATGTAGCAAATTTCAGCGACTTCGGTTGAAAAACGCACTCAAGAACCCCAAAATACCGAAAATTGGGGGGTACCCTTCTATGGGAGCTATGCCTAAACGTGGACCGATATATGCCATCTTCGAACTTGACCTGCCTGCAGACTAAAGACGACTCTATGCAAAATTTTTGGCGATCTATATCAATTCGTTTAGATGTTAGAGTGATTACAACAGACAGACGGACATGGCTATATCGTCATTGAATTTTACACTGATCAAGAATATATATACTTTATAGGGTCGGATATAATGATTTCGATGATGTGAATGAAGTGATGAGTTATGTATATTTATATCGTCGTTAATGTCATTTAAAGACGTTTCCAACAAATTTTATTTTGGGTCTCTATATAATTCGAACCTACACTAATTCTAGAATGTCGCTTTAAAATTTCAAATAAAAATCTCAACAACTATTGACGATATAGCCGATTTACTGTGTCAGCATCAAGCGACGACAGAAGTGATTCTCAAACATAAACAGCATTTTTTCTAAAACAGTGTTTTTACAAATAGCGCACACGATAACTCAAAACCGATTAATTCAACCCGTTCCAAATTTTCGTACATAAACTAGCATAAATGCAATCAGCCAATAACTTCTTTATATTCTAACTTTATTTCTGGTAAAAAATAGAGAATTAAAAAAATTACAAAGTTCAGAAGCACACGACGTCATAGCCTTCATGGCAAGGACTTGGTAATTAAATATAATACTCTTTGAGGCTCTGCAAAGTATTAATATTAGGGAAATCAATATTCGTCCCATCAGTCCAAGGATAATTAGCACTCGGCCATTTCCTACCGGACTCAAAACCGCTCATCCATCGACCGGCTGACACATTGTTGTATAGGTTATAGCAATCAACCTGTTTACCAACAATATGTGTTCGATGAAAATTGCATCACTTTTCTTTGTTTTCCTAATAAACCTTAGCCTGCCTTACAATTTTGTCACATTATTATTTATTATTTTTACATTTCAACACCACCGCTGTCAGTAGCCTTTTGTTTTTATTAAGTTTTATGGCTTAGAATTTATTTCAATATTTTGTCGATAGTGTTTTCTTTTTTGTTTTTCTTTAAATTAAGCAAAAATAAACACAAAGTACAAAACGTTAGCTGTCTCTTTTTTTGTTTCGCCACCAAAGTAAAGTCATAAATTTTGACGACAAGTTAACTTGCAGGCGATTGTAAATTTTTGGCTATTTGTTTTTTGTAGCATGGGCCACCCCGCCTGTGGCATTGTGGTGGGAGATATCAGAAAATGTGTTACATAAACAAATATTCAAAATGAAAATAAACTTTCAATTGGCTTTTGTATGGAGGACTTTTGTTTTCTATTATTGTTGTTGTATGTTGCAAAATAAATGTTATTGTTTGGTTGAATTCAGGTGTTATTTGATTTGTTATTTTGTAATATCTAAGGTAGGAGACTAATAAAACAACACCTTTTTGTATGCTGTATATTGGAAATTTGCATAACTATTTGAGATTAAAGAGGATAATAAGGTATATGTGAGAAATTTGCAATCAACTTTTACGGGGGAAACGAAGCGGTCTGTTATATAATGACGTTACAACAGGATAACTCATGAAAGAACCTTTTCGTACGATCATGGCTTGGCTCTAATATTTCACTCCAAAGTACGCTTAGAAAATGACCGCTTGTTGTTTGAGGCGTAAACAAACAACAAGGACATAAGTGGTTTAGTTTGACAAGACTGAATTTTTATAGACTCCACTATATGGTGTGCATTAAAAATTCCTTAGCACAGTTGGTATTTTGATATCAGAATATGTCATTGCATTGTAACCTAGTATGCAAAATTAAAGACGCTGCGTTTGAAGAATGCAGCTTAAAACTTCAAACTACCGAAAATTAGGTGCAAACTTTATATGAGCCTATGTTGAAAAAGATATCGTCTTCATGAATCCGGACTGTTAATAAACCCTTTCGATTGGAAAATGCCGTGAAATCTTACAAATAAGAAAATGGGCCGGAACCTTTATATGCGTCTATGTCAGAACATAGACCTGCAGTGGCGAGCAAAAACGAGAGGATGCTTGTACCTTTTACGCCACAAAATACTAGTAAATAGTAATTAACAATATACGAATTGAATAACGCATTAAAATTTGGAATCGATTGGATTAAGCATCAGATTCAAGCATCTCGATATACACAAGGCCACTTGGATTTCTCGCGATCGGACAACGAAGAATCAAATCGATCATGTTGTCATAGACAGAAGTCATTCATTTAGTGTTCTACACGTCTGATTCATCCGGGAATCGAATATCGATTCGGACCATTACCATGTGGCAGCCAAGGTACGTACCCATCTTAATTTAGCAGCAAAGGTGCTATCTAATGTA
>NW_026877417.1:0-21759 GCF_032173495.1 Musca vetustissima | reverse complement strand
CCTAGAAACAACACCTCCTTCAATTTTCTGCCATGGGTTGGGTTCTTGCTAATTTAGTGCTGCCATTTTCCTCTGGGTGTTGGTTACTAGAATGCAGGGTGGATATAATTCATTTGGAGGATGTAATTGTCTTTTTCATCTGCCAGCTCAGTAGAATAGGTCCTATATAATTACACCAAGGGATTTTGTGTATTTAGAATATTCCATATTGGAAATTAACTAAAAATTGAAATTTTTGTTCCTCATAAAAAATATCGGTACAAGGTGACTTTAATCCGATTGCACCGGTATTTAATTCTGTTTAATTTTATTATTTTTATTTTAATTTAATTTTCACTAGTATACCCAATTAATATTTCTTTTTTTCTTCTCTTCTCTTTTAGGTAAGTACCACAATGGAGGACAAATGTGTAATTAACAGGTTTGTGTTTTATAAATTTTGACCGGAATTTTATATATTTGCTTGTCGTTGCGTTTCTAAAGCAGTGTGCTAATCATGCTGTGTTATTATTTCAAGTTGTAATTTTTAAACCCTGTTTTCCACAAACCAAAATTATCCAATGGATATCGATGGCAGACACTATAAATTTGGACACCCAATTAGAGAGTGAAGTGCACCACACTTGTTTATCTAACCATTTATGTCTCTACATGCACTTTGTATCTTAAAACAATTGCTATAAATTCTATGCTGCAGTTCCGGTGTCAACAAATTGTGCTTCCAAGTCCTAAAAAAATCTATTACGCGTAAACATTTTATTATCAATGGATTTTATGATCCATCACACGTTTATGTTTAGGATTTATGGGACATTTTGTTTTAGAAGATTTAATGTCAATGTACCCTCTGGCGACAATAACCTATCAGTCACAACAGCCGATGTGCTGTAATATCAACACACAACATCACACATTGCTGAGTGACCCTAAACAGAAAAGGTGTTTGCCAAGTTAGTTACGATAATAACTGTTGTTTTTACATTTACTGTGTGATCGTAAAATACGGATGGAATTTGTCTCTTAACACTTGACCATTTGTAATGTGGTCGCAATAAAATGTTTGTTATAATTAAAACAAATAGAACCAAACGTAATAAAAAGAGAAATGTTGATTATATAGAATAAGAGGATGTAATTAAATGTCTCCACAGTTTTTTTATCTCCTCAAACTCATAAAATGTAATCAATCCACAGACATACACAAACGTAGAGATACTGTAATAGTTTTAATTGAAATCATGTGATGTGATAGACCACACAGAAGAAATTTCGTGTGTTTTTGGGGGTTTATATGGAAAGTGTTTTGGAATTTAGGTTACAATACTTTTTAGTGTAATATATTTTGAAGATGAAGATATGCTGCATGAAATAAATCACAAATGATTCTATGCTATATTTTTATGAGCAATTTTACAATATTTTTATTGTCTAACGGTTACGAAAAAATACAGTTGATAAACATGGGAATAAAAATTCATTTCTTAGATGATAAATATAAAAAAAAAATAGAAAGGAAGGCAGTGTGACCGTGTGGTACTCTACCCAACAACAGTAAGCTTTGGCTTTCCACGGATGTGGACTCGGAGCTTGGTCAAAATTTCTACCAAAACCGATCTCTGTATAATATATAATTTTCACAGTTTTTCTACACCCTGACATCTCGTAGTAATTGTATATGCCCCCAATAGAAATTTACTAATTTTCACACAATATTCTTGTTCAAATTGATCCAACAATAAATCTTCATAAAAACTGATAAAATTTGAATTCAGTAAAACGACAATTAAAAGCTGACATAAATAATGTTTTGGCACATTTTTGCCTTAAAAATTTGACCTATGACGAAATTTTTATTCTTCGTTTTGAAATACTCATCAAGGACTTTAATACCCAAAGGAAAGAAGACGAGTAGAAGCTCTATCATCTGTGTAAGACCCTCGAACACCTTATTTGTAAGATATGCCCATATTTATGTCCATCTAATAAGGCATGTTTGCGGCAAAATACATTAAAATACAGTTAAAAGAATAAATATCTTGAATAGAACATTAAGGAATAGCCTCACCAATTCTTCCACTGATAGTATTTCTAGAAGACGTATATTCTTGAGGGGGTTTTACCCATACATACGTAGATCAATAACCATTTGTACCCATCACAATATAGAGATGTAATTCATTTAAAAATGGTACGTTATGCGGTTTTTGGATTGAAATTTGTCTATATGGATCTGATCTAGATGTGGGAAATCAAAAGTATGTATACATTGAAAGAATATATATTAAAATCCATGTTTAAATGATAATCTATCTAAAATAATTATTGTAATTATTTTATCTTATTTAGGTGTTCCCTTAATCCTCTGCAAATTTTGTAGCCCTAGACAGCATGGGATCAACTACATATATTTTTAAGACGGGTTTCCATGATCTCCATTAATATATTGTGGCTAGTTGATAGAAGGAGTTCGTTATAGCGCAATGTATGCGCCCGTTGAAGTTCTAGGTAATGCAATTTAAAGTTCGTTGCTTAAGTCTTTTGTTTTCATACTCACCATATGAAGGTGGTGTGTATACTAAATTTATAATTATGCTTTCAATCCATAAGAAGTATTCAGAATAAAATTCTATGTCGATGTACATAGGTCCGAAATACCAAATTTTGGTATTTTGGCCATATTATCGGTCAATTTTTGAAAATAGCCCCAATGTAAAGGTACCTGCCAAAGTTTTAAGAAGTTTAGGCATGTTTATCAATAATTCTGTATCTTGGGATCTCATCGATTAGCAAATCTTCTTTTAAAAATTGCCAATATTGGTCCACCATCTAAGATTCTATATACCGATTCCTTCTAAATTTTGGTATTTTGGGGTGTTTGGGGACGGTTTTCAAAAAAATTGCCTGTAATTTTATATTCATTTTCTTCCTTGTTTTATTAAACCGGACTCTTATTATGATAGGATGTAATTTTTCATCCTCGTAATATTCTACAAAAATGTTGCTCATAAGATTTTAGCTGAGGTCCTCAAAGGCAAGAAATCGATATTTTAACGTTTTAAAGGTCTATTCTTAATTTTACCCGTTTCTTGTCACTGAAAACCGTGTATATATGGATATCAATAAGTTCAGTGCAGATTCCTTATCATTAGACCTCGGATTTTTGCATATTTTTTATGCTTTATCCGATTGGACTCAAATTTTGTATTTAGGCGTTTCATGCTTTAATTGATCGATATTTGGGGTCATGTCAAAAATATGCAAAAAATATGCAAAAAATATGCAAAATATATGCAAAAAATATGCAAAAAATATGCAAAATATGCAAAAAATATGCAAAATATGCAAAAAATATGCAAAATATGCAAAAAATATGCAAAATATGCAAAAATATGCAAAATATGCAAAAAATATGCACGGTATGCTAGGTCGATATGCGATAAATATATGCAAAAAATATACAAAATATGCATTGTCGATATGCAAAATATGCAAAAATATATGCAAAATATATGCAAAATATGCAAAAATATGCAAAAAATATGCAAAAATATGCAAAATAGGTCGATATGCAAAATATATGCAAAAAATATACAAAATATGCAAAAATATGCAAAATATGCAAAAAATATGCACGGTATGCTAGGTCGATATGCGATAAATATATGCAAAAAATATACAAAATATGCATTGTCGATATGCAAAATATGCAAAATATGCATATGCAAAATATGCTATGCAAAATATGCTAGTTCGATATGCGATAAATATATGCAAAAAATATACAAAATATGCATTGTCGATATGCAAAATATGCAAAATATGCAAAAATATGCAAAATATGCAAAATATGCAAAATATGCAAAATATGCAAAATATGCAAAAATATGCAAAATATGCAAAAATATGCAAAATATATGCAAAATATGCAAATATATGCAAAATATGCAAAAAATGCAAAAATATTCAAAATATATGCAAAATATGCAAAATATGCAAAATATATGCAAAATATGCAAAAATATGAAAAATATGCAAAAATATGCAAAAATATGCAAAAATATGCAAAATATAAAAAATATGCAAATATGCTAGGTCGATATGCAAAATATATGCAAAAAATGCATACAAAATATGCATATGTCGAAATATGCAAAATATGCAGAATATGCAAAATATGCAAAAATATGCACAATATGCAGAATATGCAAAAATATGCAAAATATAAAAAAATATGCAAAAATATGCAAAATATGCAAAAAATATGCAAAATATGCTAGTTCGATATGCAAAATATATGCAAAATATATGCAAACATATGCAAAATATGCACAAATATGCAAAATATGCAAAATATGCAAAAATATGCAAAAATATGCAAAATATGCATATGCAAAAATATGCAAAATATGCAAAATATATGCAAAATATGCAAAAATATGCAAAATATCCAAAATATGCAAAAATATGCAAAATATATGCAAAATATGCAAAATATATGCAAAATATATGCAAAAATATGCAAAATATGCAAAATATGCAAACATATGCAAAATATGCAAAAATATGCAAAATATGCAAAAATATGCAAAATATGCAAAAATATGCAAAATATATGCAAAATATGCAAAAATATGCAAAATATATGCAAAATATGCAAAAATGCATATGCAAAATATATCCAAAATATGCAAAATATATGCAAAAATAAAAATATGCAAAATATGCAAAAATATGCAAAAATATGCAAAAATATGCAAAATATGCAAAAATATGCAAAATATGCAAAATATGCAAAATATGCAAAAATATGCAAAAATATGCAAAATATGCAAACATATGCAAAATATGCAAACATATGCAAAATATGCAAAAATATGCAAAAATATGCAAAATATATGCAAAATATGCAAAAATATGCAAAATATATGCATATGCAAAATATATGCAAAATATGCAAAAATATGCAAAATATGCAAAATATGGAAAAATATGCAAAATATGCAAAAATATGCAAAATATGCAAAAATATGCAAAATATGCAAAATATGCAAAAATATGCAAAATATGCAAAATATGCAAAAATATGCAAAATATGCAAAATATATGCAAAATATGCAAATATATGCAAAAAATATACAAAATATGCATTGTCGATATGCAAAATATGCAAAATATGCAAAAATATGCAAAATATGCAAAATATGCAAAATATGCAAAAATATGCAAAATATGCAAAAATATGCAAAATATGCAAAAAATATGCACAATATGTATGCAAAATCGAAAATATGCGAAAATATATGCAAAAAATATACAAAATATGCATTGTCGATATGCAAAATATGCAAAATATGCAAAATATGCAAAATATGCAAAATATGCAAAATATGCAAAATATGCAAAATATGCAAAAATATGCAAAATATGCAAAAATATGCAAAATATATGCAAAATATGCAAATATATGCAAACATATGCAAAAAATGCAAAAATATTCAAAATATATGCAAAATATGCAAACATATGCAAAATATGCAAAATATGCAAAAATATGCAAAATATGCAAAAATATGCAAAATATGCAAAAATATGCAAAATATGCAAAAAATATGCAAAATATGCAAAATATATGCAAAAAATATACAAAATATGCAAAAATATGCAAAATATAAAAATATGCAAAATATGCAAAATATATGCAAAATATGCAAAAATATGCAAAATATATATGCAAAATATATGCAAAATATGCAAAATATGCAAAAATATGCAAAAAATGCAAAAATATGCAAAATATATGCAAAATATGCAAAATATAAAATATGCAAAATATGCAAAAATATGCAAAATATGCAAAAATATGCAAAATATGCAAAAATATGCAAAATATATGCAAAATATGCAAAAATATATATGCAAAATATGCAAATATATGCAAACATATGCAAAAAATGCAAAAATATTCAAAATATATGCAAAATATGCAAACATATGCAAAATATGCAAAATATGCAAAAATATGCAAAATATGCAAAAATATGCAAAATATGCAAAAATATGCAAAATATGCAAAAATATGCAAAATATATGCAAAATATGCAAATATATGCAAACATATGCAAAAAATGCAAAAATATTCAAAATATATGCAAAATATGCAAACATATGCAAAATATGCAAAATATGCAAAAATATGCAAAATATATGCAAAATATGCAAAAATATGCAAAATATGCAAAAATATGCAAAATATATGCAAACATATGCAAAATATGCAAAAATATGCAAAATATATGCAAAATATGCAAATATATGCAATATATGCAAACATATGCAAACATATGCAAAAATATGCAAAAATATGCAAAATATATGCAAAATATGCAAACATATGCAAAATATGCAAAATATGCAAAATATGCAAAATATGCAAAAATATGCAAAATATGCAAAAATATGCAAAATATGCAAAAATATGCAAAATATGCAAAATATATGCAAAATATGCAAAAATATGCAAAATATGCAAAAATATGCAAAATATGCAAAATATGCAAATATACGCAATATACGCAATATATGCAAACATATGCAAAAAATGCAAAAAATGCAAAAATATTCAAAATATATGCAAAGTATGCAAAAATATGCAAAATATGCAAAAATATGCAAAAATATGCAAAATATGCAAACATATGCAAAATATATGCACGGTATGCTAGGTCGCAATATTAAAGATAGAACTTTGAAATTTTGCACATATATTATTATTACGCAAATTTTTCATAATGCCCCAAAAATCTAACAGTTAACCATGAAACGCATACATACACAATTAGATTTCTATAGGTTAAAAATAAAGAAAGCACACAAATTCGAAAACTACCACGAATTTTTTTTTGATTAAAATGTTTGCATATGTGAAATATGTTGCTCATATTTGCACATATTTTGCATATTTTTGCATATATTTTTCATATTTTTTGCATATTTCTCGCATCTCGACCTAGCATACCGTGCATATTTTTTGCATATTTTTGCATATTTTAGCATATATTTTGCATATTTTATGCATATATTTTGCATATTTATTGCATATCGACCTAGCATATTTTGCATATTTTTTGCATATTTTGCATATATTTTGCATATTTTGCATATTTTTGCATATTTTGCATATATTTTGCATATTTTTTGCATATTTTGCATATTTTTTGCATATCTCGTGCATATGCAAAATATGCAAATATGCAAAAAATTAAAAAATATGAACCCTTCAAATAATTCTAAATCCTTTGAAACGAATTTGTGTCCAATCAGAATTTCGATATCTTCATTATTAAAAAATATGCAAATATGCAAAATCCGAGGTCTACTTATCATTTAAAACTGTCGGATTCGACCGAGTTATTAAAAAAAAAACATAAGCCAAAAAAAAAAAAAAAAAACCATAAGCCAAATACCGAAAAATATATTTAAAGAAAAATCTTGTTTTCCAGAGTAGTTGGTGGACCTGTAGAGCGACTAGAACATCTGACAAAAATAAAGTTTTCGGTTAATTGCACCACCTAAATCATCTCAATATCACTGAAAATTAGAAGCGTCGTCTTTGAACATAACCGAAACTTCGTGTAAAATTTCAAAGTGATCAGTGCGACATTTCCGCCCTCTAGTCGGGTAATAGTAATACTAAGAAATATCATAACACATAGACACTTTAAATATTTACGTATAGCTCCAACATCCATGTACATAATTGGTATCAATTTGAAAGTCAGTCACTCCTCCTGGATATACTATTAACATCTCAGGTCTAAGCTCTTCAGGAGTAAATATATTCACTATAGAATCCAAATTTTGAAAATTTTCACACAAAAGTCTGGGTCCATTTGACCTGCTAAATATTGATCGAGTTTCATCAAAACAGTCATGGTTATTCCATGATCAGACCCCTTTGTCTGTACAAAATGTCGTGATATTCGAGTCATAATTGTGGGCTCTAGTGTTTGGTCCATTTCATCTCCTTAATATTAACCGATCATTACCATAAGGGTGGCATGTATCGTGTTTACAAATTATAATTTATAGACGGACGGACACACATGTCTAGATCGACTCAGCTAGGCGAGATAAGATGATCGCTATACTTAAAGATGGGTCTAGGACCAATATTTCGCGGCGTTACAAACTCTTGGTGCTGCACAAAGCCCTGGCAACATAGTTTTATAGGGTATAATTACCAATATAAATTTATCTTTTGAAATAGCCTCCCTATTTAGGTACCGTTCTATTTTCGGTTGAAGTTTAAGCAGTATTTCCCAGGTCCATCTTTTCCTCTAGCCCCCATATAAAGAAGGAATCGACCCATTTTCTATATTTTGATGGTTTCAGCATTCTAAGTTGATGTAATTAGGCCCACTACATGGTGGAGCGTAAAAAAGGTTCCTCCCGTTCGAACATAACTACATTTTTACTTTTTTCCCCCTCAATAATTTAGAAAATATCGGTTTTATTTATTACCTACATATTTATTACTTGATAACCAGCATACCAAACAAACAATATTACAACCATTCTTGGTAAATTCCATGGCCATTACAATAAATAATATCCGAAAAAATATATAGATAACTTTTATTTTCTCTTTAGTAGTAAACATAAATCGATATTTATATGTGTTCTTCTTATGTGCACCCTAGATATGGGAACTTCATACAATTTTCCATTTTTTTTTTCTATTTTCCCTATTTCGTCCATCACTTGCAGACAGGCAATCAAACTTTCATACGATAGGTAAATCATGGGCCAGCATTTTCCATTTACCAAGCCAACAAGGAGCCATGAAGGCATCAACAGAAATACTAAAGAGAAGCCAGTCAAACAGCAAGTCAATCGGGTTATTCTGGCACAAAAGAATTCTTCAACGTTCGAAACAAAAAAACATTCTCTGCTTCTTCTATACACTTTCTGTTCTATTCAATTCCCCATTTTTTGCTATGTTGTGATATACGAGTCTATTGCCCAAACAGAAACAGCCACCATTCAGCAAAAGAACTCCTTTTTGGTAGTGGCGGCAATAAACTAACCGACAATTCAACTTCTGATGATGATCTTCGGTTTTTCTGGGTGCACTGGGTTCCAACCATGTTCAACGGAGACGACGAACGACTTGATTTATGCAAATGTAAAACGTGATTGATGGCTATGGTAGTTGTAGATCAAAAACTCTTCTTTTGTTCGGCCAAAAAGACGACAGTTGTTGGCTTCTCTCTCGATGGCTGTTTGCTGTCCCGGTTCAAGAACAATTCTTGTACAGGGACGACGAACAAACAACAAGTGTGCGCTGCAGCCAGTTACATTCACCAATAAGTGGGCTACCACGGAGGCATAAAAATGTAACCAGTGGTGCTGGTGATGATGTTGCTGCTGCAACTGTTCTGGTTGCCAAATGATAATGATGACCAATACGACGACGGCAATGATGGTGCTGTCGATTGAAGCTTGTGTTACATTACAAGTCATTTTATGTTGCTTTCAAATTTCATTAGTCTTTTTTTCATTTGGTTAGCAAGGAGCTGAGTTACCTTGGTCAATGGACAACATTTCTTCTTGGACGTTTTGTTTCTTCTTTTTGCTGGATTTTCTTTTCTTCTGTATGACTTTTTGAACTTTAAACAAACCATGGCGTCACTACTCATCACCAAAACCATGCCGCCACACGTAATAAATTTCCATAATAAGGTTCAACTAAACGCGTGTAACCATACACTTTCCACTCAGTGACGATGATGAGGATTTTAAATTCTCTGCGAATTGGATATATTTGAGCAAATGAAGGAAGAACGAGTAAAAACGTCCTTAGGATCGGTCGTGCCGAACTTTTCATACCCTTCACTATGTGGTGGATATTCAAAATGCGGAAATTCTATTGGAATTTTTATATCGGGGCTATGCCTCGCTATAAAGTCTGGAGAAAACGAAATGCCAAGCACAGACACCCAGGTTGAGAAATTGGGCTTGGATCATGAACATGAGGCCGGACCGAACATGAGATGGGCATTCAAAGTACCTAATATTTTTATATAAGGCTACATTTTGTTATAATGCTAACGAACTAAAGCCACTCAGGTTAGAAAATTGGACATGGACCTTGCGCATACCGAAAATTAGGTTTTCCTTTACAGGGGGGCTATGTGTAATCGTGAACCTGAATGGAAAAATTTCTGCCAAAAAAAAAAAAAAAAAAATATTGAGAGGGTTCTTATATGGAAAATAACCAGAAAATTGGAATATTGAAAATATGTGGTGTGGATATTTTTGGCCCAATGGAAATCCAAAATATTTGATTACAGTCAATTCGTAAAAAAACGATCCCTTACTTACTTGGATTGTGACAGTTCGTTTGTTCCATAAGCCGAGCTTAGAAAAGATTTCCAGACAAGGCGGTCTTGTGCGCAGCTCATCATATTTGAAAGACCATGTTCCGAGATTCGCCTTCCAGGTGAGCCATCACTTGGCTCGCTTTTATATGCCGTTTGAGCTGGGACATTCTCATCCAATCTAACAAAATGGCCTAGCAACGTTGTCGCTGCTGCTCGATACGTCTGACTATGTCGATGTCCGAGAATAGGTGGTATAGATCATGGTTCATTCGACGGCGATGTTCACCGTCCACGCAGATCGGCCTATAGATCTTACGGATAATTTTACTCTTATACACTCCAAAAGCTGCCTCATATTCTTGGACAAGTACCTATGCTTCAGATCCATACAACAACACGGGTGGTATCAGCGTCTTGTAGAATGTAAGATGGGTCTGGCTAAAGGTGGCCTTATTCTTAGTCAGATCATAGTAACATCTCTTGGCTATCACTATACTTCTTCGGATTTCATAGTTAATGTTATTTGTTTTAATATGGCGGTATCGAGGTATATAAAATCATGCACTACCTCGAAGCTGTAGTTTTCAAGTTCCACAGTTTATCTGAATCTACTAAACGTCTTGCGCGTTGATTCCATCAGCTTGGTCTTCTCGCCATTTACTGCCAGTCCCACTTTGGCAGACTCCTCAATTCGTTCAAAGCCAATTCAGTGAATTAGAAAAACGTGCATCAGAATTCCGAAATTTTGAGGTATTCTTATATAGGGTCTTCCCTAAACTATGGAACAATTTTTTATTTAACGTAGAAATAACGTTTCGGAATTCCCCAAAATACCAAATAATGGGTGGGAGGACTAACCTAGAAAATCACCTTAAATTTTTGGTATGATTATTTCCTTCCCAATCAGAGCGCAATTTCAACATACAGACTTGGCTATATATGAGGTCTTATAAGAATATTTCAAGGTCTTGCAAACGGGATGACAAATTTAATATACCCTCCAACATATAGAAAATATAAAAAGACAAGGTTGGTTGGTAAATGTCAATTACCAGCAACGGTGCTGTAACATAGCAATGGTCATAACGAATGAAAGTCCTAAGAAAAAAATTATAATCAACGAATGGATGTATTGGAGGGGGCCATCATCATGAGCATAGTCCAAGGCTTTTTGAAAGACGTCCCGGTACTTACTTACCATGTCAACAATTTGATAGGCATCCAACGAATGGCAAAAAAATCCCAACAACAAAAAATAGTTTTTTCTGAAGTATTGATGTAGGATTTTCATACCCGCTGACGACGTTGATGAGAAATTGATGACAATACACGAACGCCATCATTATCTTCTGCAATATTGATGATGAGTTGCTGCAATTTTTTGTCAGATGAAATTATGCAAATTCTCCTTGGCCTTTCCATCTTGTTGGTTGCCATTTCATTCACTCATCGTCTCACAATGTATTCCATTTCATTTGTAGGAAGTGCTTTTGACTTTTTTTTCTATTTTTCTTTCTCTTTTCCTCTTTTGATCTGATATCGAATGGACAATTTTTTTAAATGGAAGCCATTGAACAGTAAATTTTATATGCTTTCATTTTCTTCCTCTTCTTATTCATTTTTTTCGTCAGCAATTGTTGTTGAGATTAAGAACTCTTTCCACCACAATTGGGCATAGATCATTGAATCAATGATTTGAACAAAGCTGTTCTCAGAAGTGAAGGTTAAATGGGAAAACTATAGGAACGCATAAGAAATTCTAGAGAAAGAGATTTGATTTTTTTCATACAGGAAGAAGAAATTGAAGAATTTATGTTGACAACTCTTGACGATTGTAGTTGTTTTATGGCAGTGAAATGTGAGAGTCATAAAATAAAAAAAATAATGTGTGTAATGGAAGATGATAAAAAATCAGAGGAAGAATTTTGGTAAACTGGTAAACTCCTATGATATACGGGAGATTTTTATTCCATGCACAAGTCGAACATTCAAGATAGAACTTCGAAATTTTGCACATACCTGTCCACCTTTTGCTGTAGCCCCGCACCCTCTGATTTTCGACATTTAAAATATTTAACCGGCATAGTCCAACCCAAGTGGATAACACGTGTCTGAAAATATGGGTCCAAATGTTGTCATATCTATATCTTCTATTCTCCCCCGTAATGAAAATATTTAGGATTTTTGAAAAGGGATGGCATGGGAATTCACAATAATTTCAGAATAAAATGCACATATCCCATCAATTTTGTATAATAGGAGTGATTTAGATGATTCTAACTCTATTTTTCAGCTGATAATTAGGCATTTGGGGCATATAGAGGGTACATTTAGGCTCATGATATCAGTCACCGTGTAAATATCCCGACTCCATTTGAATTATGTTGACTGAATTTCTAACCGACGAATTTTTTAAAAGGATTTTTAGAGGATAAAAATCCATTGTCTGAAAATTTTTAATGCAAGTCCAATTTTTTACATAACTTCTATATGAGGATCTAATTAGACTTTTAAATATCATATGTTAAATTTTCTCTCTATAAAGACCTCATGACAGAAAATCGTTAATGTAGACCATTGTACTGAACTAGCCTCGGGGGATAAAATTATGTTTTGAAATAATCCCCATATGTAAGCCCGCTGTATTTCAGATATATTGAATATATTATTTTAATATCTTCTAATTTTTGGGCTTTCGATGTCTCAAAGGATAAAAATCCGGATACAGAACCTTCATTTTTCAGTGGATTCATATAGTAGCCTTATAGTGAAGACCCTAGCCTCGTTTTCCATCCGTTGCTATAATCAGTCATTGCAATAAATTTTAAATATTGGTTGGGGTTCCAAGTGGCATTTCCGACGAATGTAGCTATAATTGAGCACTTTGTTTATTGAGTGTGTTAATATAGGTTCATGATTTTACATCGTAATTTTTCGGTATTTAAGACATTTCCAGCCTATGTTTTTGAAAGCATAAAAAGTGAATGTCCTATGTGTTTATTTACTTCATAGCAAAACAAATCTGACAGAAAATGTTCAATGTAGGTTCATGTCTTGCCATAGTCTCCACATAAAATCGATTGGGACGATTATAAGTATTTTGAAAACTTCTTGACAGAAAATTGTATATGTTGTTCATCGAAAGATCCCCTTGATTGATGGGGGCCACACCCTCCTCGGTTATTACGCCAATAAGGAAAATTGTCAGATGTTGGGATCTCCATTCTTAACGTGTGGCAGTTTTGTGCGGTTTATGATGTGGTCTGGTCATTGGAGCTTCCTTTTCGAATATTAGGTTGCATCAAGAGTCATTAATAATTTTGTTATGGTCAGAGTTCGATGGTAGTGATCTCGATAACGCTTACTTATGCCGGAAAAAATTCTGTACCTTGTTTTCTCTCAAAGCGAACCACAATTTTTACGGAGGTCTTGTGCTTGAACACCTTACGACTTTATCACTTGGGGTTATGTGAAAGCCTAACATCTATTCAATACCTCAAATACAGAACTCGTGCGACTATCAAGGACTTAGTACAGCAACTTGCGATTTGGTTACGCAGCATCTCGGATTTGAAGCATGCTTGTGGTGGCCATTTCCCTGATACTAGTTTTTTATTAATATATCTTTGATACTTCTTGTTCGACGTGGTGAAGAGTATACAAAGGTCGGAACAGCCAGAATTGCTATTATTCATATAAGTCTTCGTATTATTCTTATGGAAATCTTTTCTGGATATCGCTTATTTTTTTAATAGTAATTATTATCCGCATATTTTTTATTAAAAATATTATACGAATAATTTTCCTGAGTAAATAGTATTAGTATAGTTTTCATATAGAATGTATTATCCGTAAACATAACTTAAAATGATTTCCCAAATTCATATATGCCGAAAAAATGTTTAATGAATATTTTCATAATTTAATGCATAGTTAAATTTTTCCCAAATTGTTCATGTACTTCCCTTTGAATACAAGAAAAATTTCTTATAATCAAGAGAAAACCACCATATGTTTTCCAAAAAAATGTAAACATTTCATTAATATCACAACTATTTTCCTACTTCGCTCTACTTTACGCTCTCTCTCTCTTACTAAAACAAATGTATCGTTTTCCGCCTATCCCCTTACATGCGACATTCCCCTCACTCCTCTCACTAGTTTTGCATTCCACTGTTTCTTAATTTCAGACAGTCTTACCTATCTCTGTATTGGTGTTACAAAATTCACATATGTATTTTCCAAATTATTTAGATATAAATGCCAAGTACAATATATAAAGCTAATGTTGATATAAACAACCAGTCTAACCAAATATTTAATTAAATATGGTTGTTTTAATGAAGCAGAAAATGAACAATTAAGTAAATTTGAGAAGCGAGACAACGCATAACGAAGAACAATAGAAAAATTACTTTCTACAGAAAATATTATGCGAACAATATATTTCCCTATATACCATTTTATCCTCTAATTTTTATTACAAAATGTGTTCTATTGGAATTACTAGAATTTATTCCCATAGTTTTTCCCATTAAACATGTGCTCAGTTTATTTTTATCCATGGACAAATTATTAATCCTATAATGTTTTAATATCATATATTTTATCCACCTTCTATTCTTCTAATAGAAAAAAATTCAAAAATCCTTAATTCCCACTCCCATCAAACCTATTGCATAACATCGTGTCTGGTTCTTGGAAAAAGGCGCCTAATGAAGCCCGGATTTTCCACAATCAAAACATAAATTGTCATAAAAACAACAGCAACAATTATGTGATACAATAAAAATCACCGGCATGTCAGTAGTGGCCGTAGACGTAGTCAAAGTCGTCATAGCCATCTACAAATACACATACACTTAGACACCTTGGCATAGCAAATGCAATACCAATAAACACACTGAGAACAATAACACTAAAACACAATGAGAGACAATTGAAATGCAGGTCCCTTGGACGCAGCAACAAAAACAATAAAAAACGACATGAAAAGAATTTGAATTAAAACAATGACGTAGATACAAAAAGGTATAGCAGATCGAACAAAAGAAAAAATAACACAATAAAAATTCAAATAGCCAAGCAACCCTTTACATAACTCTCATACAGATACACAAAATACATATATGCCCTATGTGTGTACTGGAGTACAATTACAGGACTTTTGTTTTGTATTTTTTGAGATTCCTTAAGAACATTTTTTAAACCTGCCAACATTGTATTCCCGTTTGCCACTTACACTACACAAATAGGATTCTTTATTTAACGCAACAACACAATGCGTCGCATATGAATAATAGCCTTTGAATAGCCTTTTTTCAGGATTGAATAGAGAGCAGACAAAATTCTTTTGATTTGCTGGTAATGCACTCGGAATATGTAATTAGTGGGTTATTTAAAATGCTAGCAATGCAAAGGATGCATGAGGAATAATAAGTCATACAATTTAATAATAGCCAATATTGAAAGGATTTTGATTAAAAATAGTTCGTTGAAAATATAATCATGATTATTTGCGCCCATTATATAACATCGTGAAACAAATGCAATTTTGTTGGAGTTATAATTATGGAATTCAAATCAGAATTAGGATGTATTTTTTGGATTTTTACTTGAATGTGTTTTTAAGAATCATTTATGGATTTAAGAGAAAGGACCAACGCTGTCGTGATAAAAAAAAAGGATTTTCAAAAGAATATTTTTTTAAGGACCAGCACAGGCGTGGATTTTCAAAAAAATATGTTTCAAGGACCAGCGCAGGCGTCGATTTTTTAAAGAATATTTTTCAAGGACCAGTACAGACGTGGTTTTTATTGGAATTTTTTGCAAGGGCCATTTTTAATAGAATATTTTTCAAGGACAATTCAAAGGCGTGGATTTTTAATAGAATATTTTTGAAGCACCAACACAGGCGTGGGTTTTTAAAATAATGTTTTTTCATGCTCCAACATAGGCGTGGATTTATAATAGAATATATTTTAAGGTCCATTCAAAGACGTGGATTTTTAAAATAATATTTTTGAAGGACCATTCAAAGACGTGGATTTTTAAAATACAATATTTCAAGGTCCATTCAAAGACGTGGATTTTTAAAATAATATTTTTGAAGGACCATTCAAAGACGTGGATTTTTAAAATAATATTTTTGAAGGACCATTCAAAGACGTGGATTTTTAAAATACAATATTTCAAGGTCCATTCAAAGACGTGGATTTTTAAAATAATATTTTTGATGGACCATTAATAGGGGTGGGGTTTTCAAGTACCAACACAGGCGTTGAATTTTAAAATAATATTTTTTCAAGTACCAACACAGACTTGGGTTTTTTAAAGAATATTTTCTTCAAGAACAATTCAAAGGATTGATTTTTTTTAAAGAATGTTTTTTTCAATGACCATTCAAAGGCTTGGATTTTTTAAAGAATGATTTTTGAAGAACCAACGCAGGCTTTGTTGAAACTTACTTACTTAGCTGGCTTGTTACAGAATGGCTGTTCCATAAGCCGAGCTTAAAAAAAGATTTCCAGGGGCGTCGGTCTTGTGCGCATCTCATTCAATTTGAGAGATCCTGTTCCGAGATGTTGTCTTCTACTTGATTATTCCATCTGATTCGTGGCTTTCGCCTTATGCGTGAACCATCACTTAGCCAAAAACATCACCTAGCCAACGTAGACGCTGCAGCTCGATCCGTCTGACTATGTCGATGTCCGAGAATAGATGGTATAGTCCATGGTTCATTCGACGACGATATTCATTTGTCGACGCAGATCGGTCCATAGATCTTCCGGAGACTTTTTCTTTCAAACAATTCAAGAGTTGACTCATCTACTTGCGCAAGTATCCATGGTTCAGGTCCATACAACTTCATGGGTAATACCAGCGTCTTGTAGAGTTTGAATTTGGCCTGGCGAGAGGTGGCCTTGCTTTGTTGACACAGTAAGTGTTAATTAATCTTGCAGAAATGTATCAAAATCTTCTATAAGACTGCATCTTTGGAGTATTTGGTCAGAGGGCAAATTATTCTACATCAAATTTCACTATTAGTGACAAATGAAACGATTGTGGTAAACACGAAATTTATTTGTAACAAATTATCTATATTTTGGATATATACAGCAAATTTTACATTTTGGAAATTCAGGGATTTCGAGAAATCCTAATACGAATTATTTCAAATCTTGGAAATGGGAAGTGTTACCCCCCTCCTTCAAAATGTTCATACACATCTTTTCTATTTTTAGCCCCTCTATCATATTTTTGGTGAAATTTCCAGCTAATTATTTTTTGTGTTGCACAGTGTAATCAATGTGGATCCATGTTTTGGCATAACATTCATATAAACGCCGAGTTTAAGTATTTTTTAAAGAAATGTCCAGATGTTGTGTAGAAAAAAATTACTAATGTTTTCTATTTGGCTATGGCTTTTTATAATAATTTTATTTGATTTTTTTAATACAATTATAATATTTCAATATTATCAAACTGTCCTGAATATTATCTTCCTATACGACGAAATATTATCTGGGTAAATCGCATTTCTATTGCACTCAAATTGTTTGTAAAAAGTCTTTAATTTTATTTTTAAACTCCAAGCCAAAATACCTTCGTTTTTTCGTGATGTTGTAACAACTCATTTGAATATCCATATTTTTTGAATTCATTAGTCGTTTTTAATTTTATGTACTTGCAACAATGTTAATCCGGGTTTTGTTTTTCATTGGCACGCAAACCCTTTTCTATACGCTGGAAAAAATGCATAAAAGTTATTTACCGCCTTAAAAACATAACATAGCAACAATGTACTACGATTGTAAACAACAACATCATCATTCCAATGCAAACTTTTTCTTTCGCTAGAAATGTTAACAATGACCATAGCAGGAGCTTGTTCGCAGATACACATACCTCTGCAACGTGTATTTGCAACATGAAATGTATAAAAATCAAAACATTAACAACAATGATTGTGGTCAAGAAAGAAAACCATCAGCAAAACTAGCGACGTCATATATGTATGACGATGACTATGATGACGACGACGTCGAAGACGCCGTCTATCGGCTAACCAACATTGCCGATAATATATTTTACGCTGTCAATAGTCAATTTTCATGTAACACTACGCGATGATCATTAATAAAGAACATAAATTGCATTTAAAAGTCAACGCCAACCCGACAGCAAGGCAGCTAGCAAGCAAACAAAGGCAAGACAATCAAAAATTGAAACTTCGACGACAGAGACAACAATAGCAGCAGTGTGAACATAAGTGGAAGGCGTATGCTACAACAACAACACTTCGTACTACAAACAATGGGAATACTGCAAGCTTACGTTATTTTCAAAACAAAACAAAAAATATTTGTAAAAACTTTATCTGGATAATATTTGTTATAAGAAATATTATTCGGATAAAAGCTTTTATACATTAAAATATTAACCCGATGTTATTTTCTATATGAAAGCATTGTCCGGATAACATTTTCAATATAAAAACATAATTCGGATAATAGTTCAAAATGAAAACTTTATCCGGGTAACAAATTTAGTACTAAAACATTATCCGGATAACGATTTCTATACTAAAACATTATGCGGATAACATTTTCTATATTAAAACATTATCCGGATAACGATTTATATACGAAAACATTATCCGGATAACATTTTCTATACGACAACATTATCCGCATAACATTTTCTATACAAAAACATTATCCAGATAAAATTTTCTATATGAAAACATTATCCGGATAAAATGTTCTATACGAAAACATTATCCAGATAAAATTTTCTGTATGAAAACATTATCCGGATAAAATGTTCTATACGAAAACATTATCCGGATAAAATTTTCTATATGAAAACATTATCCGGATAAAATTTTCTATACGAAAACATTATCCGGATAACATTTTCTATACGAAAACATTATCCGGATAACATTTTCTATACGAAAACATTATCCGGATAACATTTTCTATACGAAAACATTATCCGGATAACATTTTCTATACGAAAACATTATCCGGATAACATTTTCTATACGAAAACATTATCCGGATAACATTTTCTATACGAAAACATTATCCGGATAAAATGTTCTATACGAAAACATTATCCGGATAAAATGTTCTATACGAAAACATTATCCGGATAACATTTTCTATACGAAAACATTATCCGGATAACATTTTCTATACGAAAACATTATCCGGATAACATTTTCTATACGAAAACATTATCCGGATAACATTTTCTATACGAAAACATTATCCGGATAACATTTTCTATACGAAAACATTATCCGGATAACATTTTCTATACGAAAACATTATCCGGATAACATTTTCTATACGAAAACATTATCCGGATAACATTTTCTATACGAAAACATTATCCGGATAACATTTTCTATACGAAAACATTATCCGGATAACATTTTCTATACGAAAACATTATCCGGATAACATTTTCTATACGAAAACATTATCCGGATAACATTTTCTATACGAAAACATTATCCGGATAACATTTTCTATACGAAAACATTATCCGGATAACATTTTCTATACGAAAACATTATCCGGATAACATTTTCTACACGAAAACATTATCCGGATAACATTTTCTATACGAAAACATTATCCCGATAACATTTTCTATACAAAAACATTATCCGGATAAAATTTTCTATACGAAAACATTATCCGGATAAAATTTTCTATACGAAAACATTATCCGGATAAAATTTTCTATACGAAAACATTATCCGGATAAAATTTTCTATACGAAAACATTATCCGGATAAAATTTTCTATACGAAAACATTATCCGGATAAAATTTTCTATACAAAAACATTATCCGGATAACATTTTCTATACGAAAACATTATCCGGATAACATTTTCTATACGAAAACATTATCCGGATAACATTTTCTATACGAAAACATTATCCGGATAACAGTTTCTATACGAAAACATTATCCGGATAACATTTTCCAGATAATAGTTTCTATATGAAAACATTCTACGGATAATATTTTCCATACGAAAACATTATTCGGATAACATATTCTATACGAAAACATTATTCGGATAAAATTTGGAATTCGGAAACATTATACGGATACTATTTCTCTGGGGAAGATAATCCGGAAAGTAATTCTTATATGGAAATTTGATCCGAATATTAGTTCATTTAGTTCTCATTTGGATTAATTTTCTAAAACACATTTCAAATGTGTGGCAACATCTTAAAACATTACCCTAAACAACAACATTGGCCATGCTAACCAAAATACAGTCAACAACTCCTCTACGTTGTTGTTGTTGCACTTATTGCTCTTACGTTTGTCTTCCCCCTTATTGCCAGACTCAATCAATCCACCATATGTAGTATGTTTGCAGCTTGCCTACAACATGCAACGTCCGTAATACCAACATACACGTAGGTTGACGATCTTGATTGCTCTTATTGACTGTTGTTTGCGGTTGTTAAAATGTTGTTCAGATGACTTAAATAAAATAAGAAATACTAAACTCGAGGATAAAGAGAGTCAGAGAACGCAAGAGAATAAATGTTGTAAAAATCGATCAATTTTCAATATTGTCTTTGTTGCTGATGTTGCTTCTGTCGTCATTATTGCAGAAGACTATCTCAGTTGCGTTTCTTATTTTTTACTCGAATGTTTCCTTACCCACTTGAAACTTGTAGTTTGTCTTTTATCTGGTACTTGTTTGTTGTGTATGGTTTATCAAAACAAGTACTCCTTTACACCATTGTGTTAAGTTCTCAATCACCATCCCCAAATCGTATAATACAGAAATAAATAAAGTAATATAAGTAGGGAAGAAACAACAATTAATCTGGCCAGAAAACCGCGGAAACTTCCCCAAGGCAAGGCATTTTTTGTTTTAAAAAAGTAAAAACCAGTTAAGAGAAAAAAGATTATAGCCAAGAAGAATATTGCAGGGACTACATATTAATCACAGCCTTTGGATAGTTCATGTCCTTCAAATAAAGCCACACAAGTCATCAGGCACCGTTATTGCATGTCAGATCATTCTTTAAAAATCGATTATGGCCGTTGTTGTCCTTGACAAAATATTCCTAGAACAAGGAATAAAATTTCAATTGATGTTGCCGACACTTATATACCCTCATATATGCAATTTCCGAATAGTTTATTAACTATCCATCCATATTATTGACCATATGTTGGAGTTGACATGACATATTGTATTGTTGCCCCCTTCTGGATATCTAATGTAGACTTGGTAATACATATTACATTGTACAAAGTATCAAATCGGATATTCCATTCGCCACCCCCTTTAGGCGAGGGACACGACTAGACTATGTCAAAAAT
>NW_026877416.1:0-22203 GCF_032173495.1 Musca vetustissima | reverse complement strand
AATGCACGCACAAGAAGCTGTTCATGGGTGAGTCAGGGCTGCCAGATTTGACGATTTATCGTCATTTTGACGATTTTTTGGTCAAAAAATTAAAAATGATTTGACGATTTTTGCTTAAAAAATGACGATTTTTGGTCATTTTAGTAATATTGCAATATTTGGGTTCTTTTTTGTTATGGCAACATCAAAAAAGTATAAAGCGAAAGAAAAAGTAAACAGAATATGAATATTTGGCATATGTGTGTGAGGTATACTTTGTATTGTTACAAAGCCAACAACAGTTTACGTTTACCCAGATAGATGAAAAACTACCAATCAGCTGTGCCGTTCTCTGGGTAGACAGCAACAAAACAAATAAAAGTTAACGGTTGTTGTTTTTTGACACGGGCAAATAGAAGAAAATTGGTGAACGGAAAAGTTGTTATATTAAATTTAGGTTTCAACTTATACAAAGTTATTACAATTTTAAAAAGATTCGATTTGAAAGCATTTTTAAAATTGTTTCTATGATAAGTCCCACGCTTATTAGTAATGAAAAGAATAATTCATTTTTCGATATCCTTAAAGAATTTCCACATTTTGTGAAAGAAGATGAAAAACAAAAATTGGATTCAGAATTTCGCGAACCAAGGTTGTTTGATTTTGATAACATTTGTGAAAATTATGAAACCGATTTATTTCGTTTTTGGAATGCAATATTTGATTTGAAACGTGGTGATGGTTCATATGTTTTTCCTATAATAACTAAATTTGTGCGGAAGGTAATGGTATTACCCCATTCCTCAGCAAATGTTGAGCGTGTTTTCAGAAAATGATTAAACAAATATTTCTTTTCAAAATGAATAACTTTATTAAAGTCGAAATGACTATTCAAATATTTATTTATAAAATAAATGAATTTCTTGATTAGCTTTAAAAATGTGTTTAATAAATTGAATACCTCTTTTATGTTCCTTTTAATAAAAAATAGATTTAAATATATCTAAATGTGCGTATTTAAATTTTTGACGATTTTTGATAAAAAAAATCGTCATTTTGACGATTTTTCCAAAAAAAAAAATCTGGCAGCCCTGGTGAGCACGCATGCATTAAATTACAAAGATCTTGATATGTATGAGAGAGGGGGCACCTTTCAACGTGGGGCAACTTTAAACAGCGCTCATAAAATCTTGGTTTAAAATTTTTCCGATTCGCAACCACATTTTTATATATGGCAATCTTGTTCTCTATCTGCGTAAACCACTTTGGCTAGCATTTTCAGCATATAATAAAAATTACAGAGTGAGACATAAATAAAATTACAGAGTAGAAAATTGGAAAATTAGACAAAAATATCCATTTTTTATACAAAACTTTTCTGAGTAAATTTATCCAGTAAGATTTTTAAATACTCAGTAATAAAAAAATCAAATTAGCTCTCTCAATTCACACTGTTTTATGGAAATATCGAGTACGCAGACAAACTTATTGACAGTACGTGTTTTTATTTTTTTGGAAACAAATTCTATTCATTGAAAATTTTGTTTTTCTATAAAAAATAAATGTAAAATAATGTAAAATAAGTATACACACATGTAATTAAGGACCTTGGGTGTATATATTTTTTTATTCCTAGCTTTTAAAAACATTAACATTTAAATTAGATACATAGTTGTATTGGAGATATGCACCAAGAGCACATAATTGCGTTTTAATTTTTGAAATGACAGTTCCTTTATTACATTTTCGTTTTTGTATTGGCAAACAAAAATCAACAAATCTTAAAATTTTTCCATATACAGCAAGAATCTATAATTAATTGGTCTGTTCCCGTACTGCAAGAATCTACTTTTTTTACTACGATAACAATTTTTCCTTTGTGTAAAGGGTCACACACACCTTCTGGCATGCATGACAGCATTTGAAGTAGTATTAGTAAATTTGTGTCACTTTAAGAGTGTATGAGTATTTCATGCAGTATGAAAATCAAAATAGTTCTGATTTTGAAGATAAACCCCTTTCAATCCGATGAATTCTATTAATTTTCAAAGTTGTCGGAAAAAATATGTGAAATAAAAAGTGTTTGTGTGTGTTGAAGTAATATAATTTTTTGTGATATTAAAACAATTTTTGTAATTTTGATTGAAGAGGATTGAAGAGTACTACACACTATTCAAGCAAACACGTACACAGTGGTTCATTGGTATTAACAGTATAGTGTGTAAGTCTGCTTTTCCGCAGGCAAATTTTTATTTGGCAAATACTGAGTTTGTAGGCGAGAGGGGTGCGAGGAAGAAAAACAAAAATTTGCCTGTTCAGAATTTGCCGTACACGCAAATTCTGCTTTGCTCTGTTCGTTGAAAACAATTTTGTTGACATTTCCTTTTGAACCTAT
Source organism: Musca vetustissima (assembly GCF_032173495.1). Taxonomy (NCBI): domain Eukaryota; kingdom Metazoa; phylum Arthropoda; class Insecta; order Diptera; family Muscidae; genus Musca; species Musca vetustissima. The sequence continues at coordinate 19,829 of NW_026877416.1, read as the reverse complement.
TCGTTTTACTGTCACACAGCCGGCTTTTGTTTACAAACCTGTTGCTTTAATTTGTGCAAATATATAAAAATATGCAAATATATATAAATATATAAAAAATAAATAAAATATTAAAAAAATCTTTAAAATGCAAACACTTTTGACTTTTATTTTCTTTCTTTTGCATTTTGTTTCGCAAATTTGGCAAAGAAAAATTTGCTAATGGAAAAGCAAGCGAAAATTTCAAAAGAGAAAACGAAAAAATTGCCAAATAAAAATCTGCCTGTGGAAAAGCAGACTAAGAGCCATAAAATTAGTTGATTCTTGCAGTACGGGAACAAACCAAATAACAATTTTTTTCGGGTTTTCCGTTTTTTTTTCGTTTTTCTGTTTGAACATAATTAAATTGCGCTGAAACCTCTATAACAAATGCTAGTTCCCATCCCTGAAATTTGAAACAGCTGTTCCATTGTAAACATCTGCTCTGACATTCTGAACACTTCCCATTGAACCGTGAAGTTTCATAAGATTTCACGTTTGTTTTTTATTTGGCCGTGGAAAAAACAAAATTTATTAATTAAAAATGAGAATAACACAATTTCTTCGGTCAAAATTGAAGAACTTCTCAAATTTTCCAAAGGAATACATTGAGAGAAGTAAAAAACAGGTGAGCATATAATTCATATTCCAATTGGTGTCGGTATGCAGCATTGGGTTAGCTGCCATAACAGACCAACATACCGATACCGGCCAGAAAGTCGTGGTTTAATGAATTTAACATAAAGAGAAAAATGCTCTTGCATAATTGAAGGCAGATCAATTTGTACAATTATGTCCTTAAAATGCAGTCATTGTCAAAGCAATACTCCTTCTGGGTATTACTGAAAAAAAAAAAACATAAAAATGTGGCGAATAACTGAATGACGTCCTTCATCAAACGTTTTTAATAAAGTTAGAACTTGAAGAATTACAATCTTTCGCAACATCATTCATATCTTAACTATTTTATTTATACAGGTCTACTATGAGACTCCCAAAGGAACACCACAATACCTCAATCGCACCGTTGAACGTAAACGCTATCGCTATACCATGAATCGTCCGTGGACCGGACATTTCCGTCAACAAAATATGCCCGGTACCATTAGGAAAAAAGTCCAGATTACACCCATAGGTATGTATTTCTTATAATTTACTAATTTTTTTAATTTAAACAAAAATATTTCCTCTCATAGAGGACTGGAGCTATTTCCGTGGTGATCGCGTTGAAATTTTGGTTGGCAAAGATAAGGGCAAACATGGCCTGGTCACACAAGTTATACCCGAACGTAATTGGGTAGTTGTTGATGGTATTAATTGGCATTATCGCACTGTCGGAGCTGAGGATGGTTTTCCCGGTGTTCTGATTAGATCAGAAGCACCATTGGATGTAAGTTGGATTGGTGTTATTTTTTATTTTTGTATTTTTTTATGGAGTAGTAAAATTGTTTTATTTTATTTATAGGTAACCAAGGACATACGTTTGGTCGATCCATCCGATTTGCAAGGCTGTGAGTTTGAATGGCGTTATACTGAAGATGGTGAAAAAGTCCGTGTATCAGTGCGCACCGGCCGTATAATACCCATTCCTGAGTCGAATAATCATACTCATGATTATAAGGCCAAAGCTGCTTATATTGAAAGAGAAGGAAAGGATACTCCAGGTAAATATATGACTCATTCAAATAAAGAAAATTAAATTATTTGTAGCTGGGTTCTGAAAAATTGGCATAATTCAATTCAACGTTATGGCAAAGTTTTAAAATACCCAGAACTAAACATTTGAAAACATACAACTGTAATTGAAAAAGTGAATTTGTTACTCGATTTGTTTCTGCTCGTAGACTCCACCGCCGTGGAAACATTGTAGTAATGTTGATTTCTCATTGCAACATGTTGGCTCTTTTCTTAGAGTTTTAACATATTGAAGGTTCGTATTATTTTATGGTGTGATCGGGAAAAGGATTTGGATGTTCTATGTCGAAAAACTATTTCAAAGGAGATGCTTACATATTTCGTCCCTTTCTTCTTTTCCGAAACTTCGTCAATGGATATGGAGATCATTAGGATCCATTTCTGACTAATTCCGACATGCATTTTATGGCTGGGATTCAGATGAAAGCTACTTTAGTCTGACGACTTATTTGAACAAATCCCCTCTCAAGCTTTGACAGTTGTACTTTTTTTGGCTAGGAAATCCGCTTATTTCTCGGCAAATAATTCTATAGAGAATTATGTGCAGTAGTAGATCATATACACACAATGTCTAAATTAAATTCATAAATTTAACACCCTTATATATTTTCTTTTCAGCTACCGTTATTCAAGAAGTCACCTTTAAACCCAAACTTTCTACCTTCGAAATGGATATTATGGAAGAAATGGGCATAGAAGAAGATCGTATACCCAAAAAGAGTTATTGGTATTAAATTAGCCAAAACAAACCCAAAGCAACTAGTAATAAATATTCAACAGTTATTTGTTATATGTAAAAATGTTAATTTAATTAACAAAATTATTATTAATAAAAAAAATAAAAACATACAAAACTTGCAAAAAAGCATTCAAAACCAAAACAAATATTTGTATTTGCTATTTTCTAGCCATTGTAAAGATTTCCTCTCGATGATCACGTAAATTTTTAGCCAATGTTTTAACTCTTTCTTCAGCTCGTTCAAAATCTTGTCTCAAAGTCTTATTAAATGTCTCATAAAGCCATGCTGACGCCTTCGATATATTCGATTCATAGGAGACAAATACTTTAGTTGTGTGTTCGTAACGTGCTACATTGGCAATATCGGTAATCATATAGGTATTGCAGTGTTTAACTGCTAAAATTTGACGATTACTGGTATATTTTATTTCCACGTGTGGCAACGACAGCTGAGCACATTCCAACGACACCAAGGAAGCTTGTAAATCTTTGCGGCAAGCCAATGCAGTTTCAATTTTATCCTTCGGATTTCTACAAAGGTGAATATATTTTGAGTAAACATATTTATGAAAATATTTTTTATTTTAGTTTTTCACTTACACAATTGTTTTTAGTTTACGCCACTGTTTGAGACTTTGTGTTGCAGAATTGGCACATGCTCTAAGCAAGAGACCACATATCCGCCACTGTTCCAGTGTACTGCCCAATTTATCTCTGACATCACGTGCCACCTCCAATTGAGAATCTAAACTTTCCTCCAAACGGCTCATATAAGTACCGCCACTAATGAAAGCTGCAAGAAAGTAATTTTTAAATGATGAAAAAAAACGAATATAGCAAGGCAGTGCATATTGGATACCTATTATTCCATCATGATTCACATATAGCTCATTCAGTTCGGCATAGCTTTCCATTAGGGTTTTCAGTCTAACCTTGGTGTGTTCCAAAATTTCCGCATAACAACGTAATGCCATCAGATGCATGGCGGACTCACTTAGTTGTGCAAAAAAATCTTCATGTGTGGAAGCCTTGTTTACATCAACAATTACACCTAAGTTTAATGCTAACTGCAAATAAATAAAAAAATGATATTCGGAAAAATCAAACCATCTTAAAAATCAATATCCATAAATATGTAACAACTATAAACTCTACATGGGCTGACGCTGTTGTGTATACATTTGTACCCATTTTAAGGTTAGATGCCTCATATGAATGTTTAGTTCATCAGTGGATACCCCTTCCTTACACACGAAACCACAGTAATTGATGATGAAAATATATGTAAAGCCAAGGAAAATTTGGAAAACCCCAAATAACTCATGCTAATCTAAAGAATCGCCGCCATAAGTAGTGCTAACTTTGGTGAAGCAGGTGAATGGAAATATATATCTGGGATTAGTATATTTTCCGTTCGACGTGCTGGCACTTCATTGTTAAGTAGAAATGGGGAAATCCAGCAATTAATTCAGAAACTCCTTGGACAATTCGTACAAATAAAATAAAAATGGAAATTGCTGAATTGTTCCATGAAGGACCAAAAAATATACCAAAGATCGCCATCATGAACCCTATGAAGATCCTTATATCCAGAGGGTTTTTTTTTTAATATTGCGAATTTCGTGTTTCTGTATTGTTTATTTATTCATGAATTTCTAAATTACCGCCAGCTATTTCCCCCAAAAGTGGCCATTGCTTTGACACTATTTATTTATGGCCGTTTGAAAATAAAGTTCGAAGGATCAAGTCAGCTTTGCTGTTTTCAAAAATTGTTTGCTCACATGCAAAAATACAGAAATCCGCGACATTTTTTTTATAAAAATAATGGTGTAATCACCTTAACTGGTTTCATAATGCATTTAGTTTAGCTTTGTTTTTGTTTATGCGAAATATACAATTTGGACACAACACCGACGACTCCTTTGGGCGCTTGCATGTCGTATAATTAAATGTGATATTAAATGGGATAACAAAATAGGTGCAGTGTATAAAATAAATGTAATGATTCGAACATGTATTGATAAATGGTGGTACGTACCACAACAAAAACAACAAATGGGGAAAACTTAATTGAAGTTAGTGGTGTATATAAAAAGCGGCAATAGCAGTGACACGCTTGTTAGACCACGATGTTTGTAGCAATTAAGTGAACTGCCTACCACCACGTAAGGTGCATAGTGCACACCATACTATTTATACTCACAAAAGGTATGGTCATCCAGATCGCATGATTAATATTAGTCAGGTATCATTTAATATAAAGTAAACGCACGATGGTAACTTCCTTTTGTACGTTAATGCCTGCGTTTGTGTATGTGAAAAGGTTTGATTAGTTTAATTAGTGGTAATGCTCGTGGGTCAGTTTTTGCTTTCGATTTTACAAACATAAACTTTATTTAGATATAACATTTCAGAGATTTAGATATAACATATTTAATTCCCAATAAGGAAAAATGAAATTGACAGGCACCAGGCGAAGTTGCAGTAGTTTGGTCAAAATATTGCGATGTGGTATCAAAGGTAAAATCATATCCAACTTAAAAGTTGTCCATATTTTGAAATTCTGTGTGGGAGATAACAGAAGGAGTAGTTAAGAGATTTTCTCATTTACAAAATGCTGACGCTTTGTGTGGGAGTTACTAGAAGGAGTGAATCTATAAGTACTATCTTAAATAGGGTTGTCATTATAGAGTTAATGAGACCTTCCCCACTCTCGATTTTAAATTTTAAAGATTTTCATTGGGCTGGTAAATGAATACCAATGCATGTTATGGTTTGTAACTTTACACATATATAATTAAAGATTTAAAAAAGAAGAAAGATAATTTTTTTAATCTCGTTCTGCCTCTAACTCCAAATTCAGAAAGGCTGCGACCTGTACAGGTTGAGTCCAGAGAGAAGATGGGGTTAGGAGAGTTGGCTGGGCAATTGAACAGATGTAGCGTATCATGTGGTCCGTTACCACATGCCGGGCAGACATTGTCTCCATCAATCCGTGCCCAATACGAATTGAGGCGGCTACACCATCCAGATCTCAGCTGTGCCAAGCATTCACGAATGCTGGGGAGTAGTAAAGCCTCAAGTGTCTTGGCTACTGGCGACAAAAGTGAGATCGGCCTGTATGACTCACCTTTGCTGGCATCCTTGCCCGGCTTCAGTAGCGGGACCACCCTGCCCATTTTCCAGGTGTCGGGAACTAATAGGGTGGATAACGACAAGTTGAGGGCTTTGGTGAGATAATCTACTCCTGGCTCATCAAGCTGCTTCAACATCACCATTGAGATTCCATCTGGACCAAGCGCTTTGGATGATTTCGCGTTCCTGATGACATTTGCAACATCCTCCAACGTAAATTGTGGTGGTTCCTCCTCCACCTGAAGAGAGCGTATACGGCGCAACACTCTTCTCTTCGCCCGGTCACTCTCGGGGTGCTCTATAAACTGCCGGTTGAAATAACACGCGCACCTCTTCGGATCTGTCACTTCAACGCCGTTAAATGAGACAGAAGTCTGATCCTCCTTCTTTCCAGGGTTCGAGAGCGACTTAACCGTTGCCCACAATTTACTCACTCCGGTACTGATGTTGCAACACTTCAGATGCTCTAGCCACTTTTTCCGCTTATGCTCGCCGACTAACCTGTTCACTTCCAACCCCAGTTCTCTGACTCTGGGGTTAGTAGGGTTAGAACGGCGAAGCTCATCACGCTCATTCGCTAGTCCCGCTGCCTGCTGGGAAGTTCGGTCTTAGTTCGGGTATACGACCCGCAGGTATATAGCGAGCGGCTGCATCAGTGATGATGTCCCGGAAATTCCTTTCTGCTACCCGAGCGTCAGAAGGGATGGGCAGTTCTCTGAAGCGACGATTGGTGAAATTTCTGAACTCTTGCCAATTGGCTTTCCCATGATTAAGGAAAGTACGGCGTTCAGAAGTTATGAAATCGGGTGGTCTGTTGATGGATATGATGATAGGGAGGTGGTCTGACCCCAATGATATGACGGGTTGCCAAGCCACGTCATTCGTCAGACCCGGAGACACGATGGATATGTCCGGTGAGCTTTGGCAGTCTCCCCTCATACTGGTGGGTATGTCCTCGTTCACCGTGCAAAACGATGAGCTATCAATTTGCTCGGCCAGCGCCATGCCCCTCTGGTCAATACATAGGACGGAATGCCATAACTCATGATGTGCATTGAAATCCCCTAGCACCAGACGGTTATTGCCTTCCAAAAGATGACTAATGTCGGGCAAATCGCGGGGCACAGCTATTTAACGGCGGAATGTAAACGTTAAGCACCTCTACCTCGGCGGTACCACATTTGACCGCTACCCCCATACATTCCATGTATGGGTCACTAGAGTCTAGCTCAAGCGAGATAGGTCTGTACTGGACAGAATGGTGCAATAGGAATGCTAATCCTCCACTTCCACCTCTTGTACGATCCTTTCTAATAACGTTGTATCCATCACAACTCTGAAGACTACGGGTGTTGTTCAGCTTCGTTTCTTGGATCGCAGCGACCATAATACTTCTTCGACTCATAAAATCCATATCTCGTTGATTTTCCCTCGAAGTCCATCGCAGTTGAATTGAAGAAAGGATACATTATCAGGAGTTGCGACAGCAATGTGCGGTGTTAGCGGCTGCGGCGCAGGTTGCTGCTGCGGAGATTGCGGGGGAGTCACGTAATCCGAAGACGACGACGATGATGACGTGGACCACGGTGACGACGACTACTCGCTGGGGACTGCATTGGCGCAGCAAGAAGTAACGTAGTCCCTTTCGCTATACTCCTGTATCCGGCTAAGGCCGGAACAACTCCTGAAATGTACCCATTCTCTGCATCCGTTGCATCTCACCGAGATAGATCTGTGGTGGATGCTGTTGTGACAAATGGGCAGAACCATGGTCCGGGGTTTGTCTCAATCCCGGCACGGACCAAAAGAATCCGGAGCAAGCATTCCGGGTAATGATGCTCCCATGTTGAAAAATACACGTAGTATTTGCTGGGTTGACAGCCCTTGGTCGGAAGTTGATTCCTCCGAGTCAATCCGGTGTATAGAACCGGCCGTCGTGGGATTGCGAAATTTGGTTGTTGTTGTTTTTGGTGATTAAAGAAAAGTCTTTATTTTTGATGGAGGGCATGATAACTCCACACAGGAACATCGGAATCCGGCAATACCAATGGTTTTAGAAAGAGTACATGCCTGGCTCTCGTATGAACTAGGATTATTGACTTCGCTAAAAAACAAAATGGCGGACCTTTGAAAAAATTGGAAATTCGCCTATTTTTGACCACACACTAAGTTAAAAAATAAGGAAGTTCTTCGCCGATTGGCTTTATTAGTTTTTTAGTTATCTTTCCCGTCATTAGAGAAAAATGCATTTAAAGTTTGAGAATCGGCTATATCTTCTTGAGATATTCACTTGAAATTTTGTAGAGACATTCTATAATAAGAGTAGATTCGAATTACATCAAAAACATTTTTAACATCGAGAATGGGGGGTCCCCCTATAAATGAAGTTTTTGCTAAATGTTGACCATTTTGTTTGGTGGGTTTCAGATGGTTTGGGTGGATATTCACCATTTTCTATCTCGATAAATATTACCATGATCGCGTGTCTGCCGGTCGACACGCGGGTATAAATTTATACCCTAATTAGCTATAAGGCTCAGGATATAAAAATAAGAAGAGGTATTCTTCCCAAACATTTTTACTGGCGGAAGATAAAGTTCAAAGTTGTTTGATATAGGAGATAAAAATATGTATATATTTCAGTTAGGTATATATTCTTAGTGATGAATAATACAAATTACAGATTTTAAAACTACATCAACTAAAATAAATATTTCGAGCAGTAACAGTGTTGCCAAAACTTTGTTGATAAAAAATGCTAGATTTTGCTTAAAAAAGTGCTAAAAAATTTTAAGAAGTGCCAAATAAAAGTTCCAAAAATTTTATAGAAAAATTCTCATTAGCTAAAAATTTCACTACCAAAAATTATCAATGTGGGTCTATGTTCACTATAGGGCATACGCCCTATAGGACGGAATTTTGGGAACGTCGGTCAAATTTTCTATCAAATTGACTATAATTTGAATTTAATTGACAATTTTTTTTCAGTAAAAAGTATTGCCGGTTTTTGTGGAATTTTGGAGAATATATGGGAAATTACGGAAATGTTTTAAATTCCTTGAAACTGAGGTTTGCAAGCTTATAACTCGCGAAATATGAACATATTGCATACAATTTTAATTCAATTCTTTAAATTGACGTATTCTTGTTAAAATCTTAGAATGTTGGTAATAAATGATAAGTTGCATGGAAGCTGTGATGGTGGTAATGTACAAAAAAATGGGAGAATATGTGTTGAAGCCAATAAGTGTTTTGTGTTCTTTCCTGATTTGCGGCTAAACGGCACAACGCACGTACATGTTATCAGTGACTAAATTGAATACCCCATGAACAATATGCTTCTAATGTATGATTTTTGGATATAATCACTGCATCCACCCAAAACGGATGCTGACATTTTGAATCTGGATTTTCGGTGTTTTTTGATTTTTTCTTATAATCAGGACACACATCCAGATAATGGACTAAACTGATTATAGGATTATAGAACTCGTGATTTTGCTTCGTTTAGTGTATATCTCATGAATGTGCTCACCGTAGCTTCTTTGCATTTGGATTCCCAAGACGAAAATTTTGTGCCTAAATTTGTATAAAAAACCAATGCCGAAGATCCTCGCGTGCTTTTATTTTTTGTACTCCCAATAGAACGGCGGATATAGGTACCTTGAATGTAGGAAAAACTGTAAAAACTTATTCTGACAAATTCGCGTATATAATCGCGTTTTTTTTTCAAATTGCTTTTACATTCGGGAATCTGTGTGAAAATAGGTCAAAAATACATCGATACGCTAATAATATGCGTATTTTTCCAAAATTGATTGTGGCGGCACATCGGCGGTTCTAACCAATTCTTTTAAAATAGTTGTACTTTTGTGTATTTTCATAGGAGATTACTGAAATGTGATGCGCATAAAAATCATATACACGTTGAGCCATTTTTAGAGTTTTTGCATAGTAAAATACATCGAGCGGCACACTTTGGCCGCTAAATGAAACCTCGCAAAATTTTTTTTAATTTATTTTTTATTTTGTAATTTCCCATATTCAGAAAATTGTCAAGGTGAAGATATGCACATAGTCCTCATATTAAAGTACTGCTCTATCTTCTTTATTTCGAAGGTTTTAGCCTCATTTAATAATATGTTGCCAAAATGTTTCCATCTTTTGGCATAACCCCATTATAAAGTTGGACGCGGATTCCCGGTAAAAAACTCTTTTCAGAAAGTTTCCGAATTAGGTTCATGATTTTTAAAATGGTGCACCAATGTCCCTAACTATCTTTCGATTCGCACGAAATTTGGCACAGCGTACTGAATTAAGCCTAGAATGATGTGTGGTAACTTTCGTGAAAATCGGTTTAGATTTAAGTATAGCTCCCATATATATATATTCGTCCGATTTAAGGAAAATGCGGTACCAAAATCCCTAAATATATTTCGATTTGTACAAAATTTGGCATATGGTACTGAATAAAGTCTAGAATGATGTGTGTTAAGTTTCCTGAAGATCGGTTCAGATTTAGATATAGCTCCCATATATATTTTTATCCGATATAAGGAGAATTGCGCACCAAAGTCCCTATATATCTTTCGATTTCCACGAAATTTGGTACAGCGTACTGAATAAAGTCTACAATGATGTGTGTCAAGTTTCGTGAAAATCGGTTCAGATTTAGATATAGCTCCTATATATTTTTTCGTCCGATTTTAGGTAAATGGTGCAGAAAAGTCCACATATATCTTTCGTATTGAACATAGTATAACCTATAAGTTAGATATAAATACTGCACCGAATTCCCCAGGTGGGTCCGATTGGCACAAAATTTTGCAAAACTTATTGAAGTTATTATGAGATAACGTGTGGCAAGTGTTGTTGAAATTGGTTTAGATTTAGATATAGTTCCTATATATAGTTTCGTCAGATTTTAAGTAAAATTTAGGTTGCAGAAATATATGTTTATGGGTCCAATTTCATTTTACTGATCCTTCAAAAATGCGACGTCTTATAAGATTCATCTGTTGAATATACCCAAAGTGGTGAAGGGTATCATATAGTCGGCCCCGTCCGACTTTACTACTTTCCTTACTGTTTTTTTAACGAATTCAAATTGGGTAGCACTTTTTATGATATCTCCCATACAAGGGTATACCCCATTATTCAATATTTTGAGATTCTGCAAAAATGATCTTCCGAGTTTAGGTGCACCAAACACACAAAGACTGTCTGATTGCGACGAAATTTTGCTCGGAGTTTTTAATTTAGCCTAAAATGACTTGTAATAAGTTTTGTTGAAATCGGGATATATTTATATTAGCTACCATTTGTATTTTCGGCCTAATTTATTTAAATGATGCACCAAATACCCAACGTTTCTCCGATTGAGACGTAATTTTGCTACAGCTACGACGATTAAGTTTGGCCGATAGAAATGAAAACAGATCCTATTCAATTTTGTGCTTCACCCTCAGAGGTGAAGATGGTCGTATAGTCGGCCCGTCCTACTTTTGTACTGTCTTGAATAGTTTCTATATAGAAGTTGTTATTATGCACCAAAATAGCACACGAGGATAAATTAAAAAGTTGTTATCGAGCAGGATTGGCATAAATGGCAAAATTGTGCTTAAAGACAAAATTAACAAACTCACAGTGTGTTTTAGAACATGCCCGAATATTATCGCAGTTGCTTTGTACCAGAACCTGTCAGATTATTCAAGTAACAGAAATTGTTTTCGTTTAAATTTAGTTCTCTTTTCACCAATGCGTATGATGTAATATTGTTACTGAAAATAATCTACGCCGTAAATACAAATAAAATTGCTTACTTTAAGTTATTTAATGTCCTACTGAGTTCGCCATTATTTGTAAACATTATCGCCATATTTGTCCGTTCCTTTAGAAATATTTTCATTCATACGTATTTACTAACAAAATATTTATTTAAACAACCACCGGTCGTCTAAATAAATACCTGATCAGACATCGACTGGCTATGTAAACGTCATAAATATGTAATGCTCAAATTTCAATTTATCTAAATATTATTTTTAATGAACTGCAGTTAGTTGCGTTTATACTGTTCGGTTATGCCGGTATCGGAACGTTGAGCCAAACTATTGGGGATCCTTGGGGATTCATCGAGGTAAATTACAATCAAATTTAGTCGTTTTTTTATTACCCAATTTCAACGGAACACTAATTACTGTAACGACAATAAGCTATTTGAATGAAATTAATAATTGAAGTTATTGTTGAAATAGTGGAAGAGTTACTACAAAATATTGTGAGTAATTTTTTGTTTCAAGTATGAAATGTTGTTAACCGATATCTAATTATGTGTGTATGTATGTGTGTGATTTATGTGGATATTCAGTGTTGATTGATAGGTCAATGCAAATATCATTGTAATTATAATTCTAGAAAAAATATGACATTTAGATGTAAAACTTTCGGGAAACTTTCCTCAAGAAATGACAGAAGTTTGAAACCCCGTAAGTTTAACCAACATTTTGTGTTTACATGAAGAATTAAAAATCAATTTATATTTTAATGTTACCTATCATATGGACCAAGATATCCATGTAGATTAATATTTTTAGTCCCAAAAATAGTGACGTCATATAACTGTATAGGTTCATTTACGACACCTAATCAATACCTATGTTTGTTCATTTCCATTTTCCAGGAAAACTACTCAGTTACTTCTAAAAATATATACCTAAAAGTAAACTAATTAATTCCACTAAGATCTACATCATTCAATGTGGCCTAAATATAGGCTAAGATACCACAATAGATTAATACTTTTAGTCTCGAAAAGGTTGAAGGTTTAACTAACAATTCGAACCTTGAAAAAATTTCATGGGAGCGTACACATGAACAAGAAAAACGTGAGCGTGAGAAAATCGAGATGTACAAGAATCAGAATGAAGTCGGGAAATTTCATCAACGAGTTAAACACCAAACCGAAGTTTTTGAGCAGGCACATCCTACAATAAAGATGAAGAAGGAAACTTGGTGACAGATGCAGATAGTGTGCTGATGATCTGGAAGGAGCATTTTACAAAGATTCTGGTATTAAATAGTAACTGTGAAACAGATACCCCAGAACCAATAAGACGAAGAAGATACCCCAGATCCCCAGAGATGACGATGTAGATTGTATAACACCTAGCCAAGATGAGATCAGAATACAAATTAATCGGCTGAAGATTAATAAAGCAGCTTTTGCCGATGGATACCAGCCGATCTATTCAATACCAATGATCAGACGCTGATCAGGAGCATGCACCAATTGATTAGTACAATTTGGCTAGAGGAATGCATGACCAATAATTGTAACCTCAGCATCCCGTGTTCCGTGCACAAAAAAGGAGATAAGACAATATGTGCCAAGTATAGAGAAATTAGTCTCCTTCCCATCGCATATAAAGTGCTATTTAGCGTACTGTGTGAACGACTAATGCCTATGGTTAATGATATTATTGGAGTAGTCGTGTGACCTTTTTAACATTCTGCTGGAAAAGACGATACGAGGTGTAAATGTGAACAGAAATGACATTCTGTACACCAAACAGCACATATTACTAGCCCACGTCGATGACATCGACATAATTGGTCGAACATTACGAGCGGTAACATAACCTTTGAATCAATTTAGAAGGATTCTGGTAAAGTGGGACTGGCGAGAAGATCATGTTGATGGTATCAACGCCCAAGCCGTCCAGCCGACTTCGACCAACTGTGGAACAGCAACTTCGAGGTAGTGAACGATTTTATATACCTTGGTACCGGCATAAATAAAACTAATAACATCAGCTTTGAAATCCGGAGATGAATAGTGTTGGACAAAAGATGCCACTGTGGCCTGAGTAAGCCATTCAAAAACAAGGCCGCCTCTCCCTGGTTAAACTCAAACTCTACAAGACGCTGATACACTCGTGGACATCGACATAGTCAGGCGTATTGAGCTGTAACGACTACCACGAATTCGATGAAAATATCAAGTGGAAGAAAATATTTCGAAACATGGCCTTTCAAATTGGAAGTGCTGGACACAAGACCGAGGCGCCAAGAAATCTTTCTTAAACTTGGACTATCGAACAAATGTTTTGTCTCAAGCATGTGTACGCATGTGATAAAACCGAGTTTGTAGAAATGCAAAATTTAAGAGGACGTAAAGTAGGTTTGAGATTGATTGTACACAATATTCGAAATGGTTCTAAATAAAGTGTAATTGATGTCGGTCGAACGAATGGAGTATGTAATACTAGTGACAACGTGATTTAATCAAAAAATGCATACAAAACATACAAATTATTAAAAAAACAGTGAGCGGAGCAGTATAGTCGGACGGGGCCGACCATACGATACCCTACACAACTACCACGGAACTCTTACTATCTGCGGATGTTTATTCCGAGCCTGGGCGATATTTCGTGATATTTGCTCCCTCTAGCCCAATTAGAGGTCAACAGCACTTCTTCCTTACACGGACATATTTCCCGAATATTACTATTCATATTCAGTATTGTCCTTCTAATTAATTGAGGACATGAAATAAAGAACAATTTCGAATTGTATGCGTATCCAATTTTCGTGTTGGGTAATTTTTAAAAACATAATTTATCATAATCATATTGACACGGGTATTACGTTGGAATCGAATCAGCTGGGTTTTCCTGTAGCTTTTATAATTGTACCATGAGCGTATTAATTTTGTTTTTCCATTTGTAACTCATCGGAATATATTCTTGATCGGCGTAAGATTTTATGACGATCTAGCCATGTTCGTCTGTCCGTCTGTCTGTTGTAATCACTCTAGCGTCTAAACGAATTGAGATAGATCGCCAAAATTTGCAGACAGGCAAAAACTGCAGGCAGGCTCCCGTATAAGGGTACCCCCAAATTTTCGGTATTTTCGCGATTTTCAACCGAATTCGCTGAAATTTGGTATTTTGTAGTTGTATATCGTTAGCTAAAATGCAAAAAGGCGTAACTAACAAAAGCATAATTGTGTAGGAGAAGTAAAAAACAGTTTTGAATGAAAATTATAAACATGTCATGTGACATGAAAAAGTATGCCCAGCAGGGTGATATTGCATATGACGAATAATAGACTATATTTTTTTAATAAATTTAGTTATTTAGTTTAATGGCAGTCATAACAATTAAGTAAAAATTTGAATTTTTTAGTTGCATTTATCAAATAAACCCACTTGTAGTTACGTCTTTTTGTTTTTTGTTAATAGAAGCTCCTTTTTTGACGGCAGACGTGTAAAACTTTGTCAACACATGTAGTTTATTGACATTCACAATATTCATTCAAAAAGCCAATTTTCAATTTTTTGTTAGTTACGCCTTTTTGCATTTTAGCTGACGATATGCTAACAAATTTCCCTACAAAAAATATTAATACGCACCCCCTTTTTGGGGTAGTCCCCATATAACCCCCTTTTTATTTTTATTAAAATAGTTATGCAATTTGTTCCGCGTTTTGGGTTTGGTTCTAAGACTCTGTTGTAATCATATCACCTGCGGAGGATATCGAGATAAAAAACTAGAACGTAAGTTTCGATAATGAACTATATATGAACTATAACCCGTATTTAGACCTAGCCCTGTGTGGGAGGTACCAGAAGGAGTGGACCGATATTCCCCATCTTCGAACCTGAACTAAGTTTGGAAAAAATAATAAGATGACCAAAGTTTGGATGAAATCAAAATTTTCTGAAACAAATTTAATCCAAAGAAAACATTTTAATCGTGTCAAAGTGTATACATCCTTATTATCCATAAAGCTGAGGGTATAATTATTGTCCATTAAAAATGTCTGAAATTTGTTTTATAGTTTACATTGTGGTTTACATAACCGGTTTGTGGAAATGTCGATATAGGTCCACTTTTTGGTATTTTCCTTATATTTTCATTTCAAGTACCTGTCAGTATATCTATGGTGGAGGGTATCCAAAGTTCGGCCCGGCCGATCTTAACGCTTTTTAACTTGTTATATTTATTAAAATAAATCTTGATCATGGTTTAGCAATATAGATGACAGATTATCGATTGAAGATAGAGGAGTGGACATACCTATTATAGATGACAGCGCCCTTTAAAATAGATGATACACACACTTTTTATTTTCATATAAAAATTTTGTAAACTTTCTTATGTGTCACAAAACATATTGTTTTATGTATGAAAAGGTGTAAGGTAGGCATCATCTAAAATTTCTTAATTATATACGCGTATATACATAACTGACCCGCAAATTTGCAAGCAATTAAAGTTATTTCCTTGGAAAACTGTCGTTTATAAATTATAACTCCACAAATTTCTTTTTATCACGCATGACATACTTAGTACACATTTGAATTTCGTAATATAAACAAATATTTTTACAAATTGCTTTTCGATGTTCTTGTTTACAATAATTTCCCTTTCTTGTTGGTATATGAAAAAAAAAACTTTGTACAAACAAAACGAAGGAAACCATGAAAATTATATAGAAGAGGGACAAAAAGGTTAACCCCCGGTACTTACGTTAACTAAATCCTGTGAAGGCGTTTTCGCTACTATGTTATTAGAGGAGAATAAACGTGGAGCACCAATACCATTACCCACCATTCCACCACCGCCACCAACTGCAGACGACTTGTAATTGTTGGAATGCGAGGGCAGAATACCATTTGGCAGGTCACTATGTTTAACACCTCCACTACCGGAAAATGCCACGGCATTATTGTTGTTTTGCGGCATTGCCTGTTCCGATGTATAGCCATCAATGAACATTTCACGATTGTCGACAGCTACGTGGGAGGGTAAATTGGTTGTCTGATCGATTAACGATGTTACTGGGGCCGAGGCTGTGATTTGTTTTTGTAAACCACCATTGGCCAGAGGATTTTCAACAAGTCTTGAATCCAGACCCAACAGCTCGTTGCGTCGACTTTGTAGATGTTCTATCCATGCTTCACACGTGGCTAATCGTGGACCCGGACAGGTACCTTCCAATTTACTTATTTTCTCATCTAAACGTACAAATTCTCGAACAACATCCGAATGATTCTACAGAAAAAAATGAAAACAAAAACCCGAAACGACAGAGGTGAATACAATAATTATGGGTAGCTATTAATTAATTGGCTGTCACGTATGTTAGCCACATTGTGTACATCGATTAATTTATGAAAATAACGAGCTTTTAATTACCGCTTGTGACAATGGCCACTGGGAGGGTGGCAGAGCTAATCCACCAACGGCACCAGCTCCACCACCAATAGCACCACCACCACCCAAAGGTTCATCTAAAACACTGTTCGTATCCATAGATGAATTACAGCCCATTATTCAGAATCATGATTACTTAAAAAAGCAAGTCGGAACGTCTTGAAAATCTATGTATTTCGGGTGTAAAGTTTCATTGAATAAATTTGCGTCACAAATTGTATTTCCGTCTTTTTTGCAATTTAGTCATAAAATATTCCACTCCACTTTTGATTGACTGCCTCCACAAAATGATAAAAAAAACACTGCGTTTACAATTTTACCGTTACCGTCTTTGTGTCCAGTCGACTTCACGTTTACTCTGCGAATGAACTCCAGCAGTTTCATTGACCACAATATATAGAATGAATTCTGTTGTTGTCCACTAACCTACCCTTACTATTTGTTTATACATATTAACTGTTATTTGTTTATATTTTATTCAATTATTTGGAGGGTGGTATAATAATTGCTGACATTTTTTTATATTTGATATTCAACAAATATGACTGTAAATTCATCAGAACTCATAATACCTGCTGAGAAATCTCGCAAATATTCCGAGAGGAGCTTTAACCATTCGTGACCCGAATTATATTCTATGCTTAATACACATACATACATTTTCGTCAACGTAAAACTTTCAATTGAAAAGAAAACAAGTAAAAAAGGGTCAGTCGGGGGTCTTCGGAATTACACATAGGTTTTATTATTCACTTTAGAGATATTAGGTTGTGCAAAGTTTGGTTCAAATCGGACATTCCATTCATCTGATATTGGATTTATAAATATTGAAAATTTTGACCATTTGTGGGAGGTGGCAGAAGGGGTGGGCCAATGGCTCACATCTTCGGACTTGTTAATAGATTGTACAAAGTTTAATTCAAATCAGATAGCCCGTTCGTATGATATTTTAAAATTTAATTTTAGCTAAATTTTTACAATATGGTGGGGGGGTATCAAAAGAAGTGGACCAAAATTCCTTATTTTCGAACTTGAACTAAGTTTGAAAGAAAAAATGCGATAACCAAAGTTTGGATGAAATCGGTTACTCCCTTCGAGAGTTATCGTGCGCACCAGCCGGCCAGACGGACTGACATTTCTAAATCGACTCTAAATTGTCTGAAACGGATTCGGTCCAAAGAAACACAGGGTACTAAATCATTGTTCTGAAGAGGCACATTTTTGTCGTATCAAAGTGTATATACACTCATTAGCCATAAGAGTGAGGGTATAAAAATATAAAATAGGACCCATATCGAAACCTTAACGCCATATTGCCGTCACCTTCAAAATTACGAACATGGGAATGGAACTTTGTATAGAGCAATGAGCCTGTTTCATAAACTCTTTAAACATGTTCAACCCGCCAAAATACCGAATAATCGGTTTACCATTATTTGGGTATACCCGTAAACTTCGCCAATACTGATAATTTTTGGTAGGGAGATTTTCTACTCAAGTATGTGTCCAAGCTCCCCAAAATACCAAAATTTGGGATGTATGGAGGATTTTCTAAAAAGAGAAAATACCGATCTTTGAGGTGGGCTAATATTGATAATTTCTAATAGGAAGTTTTGCTACCATATCGCAACTCCAAATACAACCAATTAAGTAGAAACATTAGTTCAAAACCATTAAAATACCGAATATTTGAGGGTACCCCAAAACATAGGCCAATATTGATAATTTTTCATACGCAGATTTGATAGCCAATGTGAATCCAAAAACATGGATATAAGTGAGCCTGTGTTAAAAATTGTGAGCATATGTGGAATATGGTTAATGCCATCATATTTACATCACTGCTGCTATTTTGCCGGGGGCAAATACATTCTGGTTAAACTCAATTCGATCCGAATTAGAGACCAAATTATGGCGAATTATCATCGGAAACAGCCTATACGGATCAGAGATGTATTTGGAGGAGATGGTGAGTCTATAATTTATCTGAACGATCACCTCAATCCGGAAGCTATGAAGCTAGTGTATGAATGTCGTATATTGAGGAATAAAGGACTTATTGAGAAGTACGCTCTTGTAAACGGAGATACACCAAGAGCAAAGATTGCCTTTCCCAATGGTGAATCTAAATTAGTAGGCCTGGAAAAATGTGTGCAGATTTCTTAATTGCCCCCAGAGAACAATATCCATTTTTGAAATCTTGAACATATACTTTATATTAAAAATATTGTTTTATATAGCTACAATTGTAATATACAATTTTGTTACGCTTAAGCTAAATTTTCATGGTTTATTTGAGTTTGTGATAAATGGAACATTATATTAATGTTAGCGGGATAAAATTGTATAAAGTAAGTGTAGCTTTTAACTCTGTAGGTTATTTTCATTATTATTTTATTATTTCATTTTAATTGCTGATATTTTTTTAATTTTCGAATTCAAGTGATTTGTTACTATTATGAACAACATAGGGAAGTAATGGGCAGTTGCGCTCACAAATTAATAATGTGTCTGGTTCATTAAATATGTGCCATTTTGATAGCCAAAGTCTTTGTATAAATTCAAACTCAGTAAAATTTTCTGAGATTAAAAGCATTATTTTTGGCTGCCAACTTGATGTAATCGAAATAAGCGAAACATGGCTCAAACCTTATATTTCTACAAAGTGTGTTGACTTGTTGAGATTTCATTTGATGATCAACATTTACTTATTGGGGTGGTGTATTTACCACATGGGGACTTCGAAGCCTTCGAAGAAGAAGTCTCTGAACTTTTGCTACGATATTCTAATATAGTACTTATGGGAGATTTTAATAACAATTTGTTTAATATTCCAACCGCATCTTCCGTAAGATCTGCTTGTGATAGATTGAATTTATCAATTCATCACAATTCTTTACCGACACACTACGATGTTACCCATCAATCGACTTCTCTTTTAGATTTTTTTCTTTTGTCTTTCCCCGAAAATATTGTTTTCTCGAATCAATATATATGTCCTTCTATATCTAAACAC